>NW_015554097.1:721148-727595 GCF_001515605.1 Sinocyclocheilus anshuiensis
GGAGCGATGCTTCCAGAGTGTGTCGATAGAGACACACTAGTTGAGTGGAGCCCAAGGTACCGGGGTCTAAACCAACTCAGAGAAAGGGAACGAGGTCAATAACGCGTAACCCTTAACATACAGGATTTCAGAAAAGTGGGCAAAGCAAAACGTGTACACTTACCACTTATGTGGATTTTAGAAAGTGGGCAAAGGCTTTTAGTTGACTAAAACTTGACTAGACTAAAAGGAGTATGAACGTGACTAAAACTAATAAAAACTAAAATGACAGCTTCACACAAAGACTAGACTAAAACTAAAATTAAAACAGGCCGCCAAAAACAACACTACTGTGACTATGTGAATGATTGTTGCCTATTGTTTATATTGTTGTCCTTTTTATCTACGCCACCAACCTTTACGCTTTCTTATCTCATTTCTCAGCACAGTTAGTGCAGGAGATACTCTCGTTTCCTCCCATTAGCCATTGACAGGCTGAGTCTAATGCATGCATGCATTTAATTACATTCGGTCGGCTCTCATAACAGCGGTGTGGTTGCAGGAGGGTTAAGGTGGAGGTAGGTTGCACACATCAGGTATAAGTGTGTGTGGGTGGGTGCAAGAAGGAGGGAGTTTTGCTGACACCTCTGTTGCCCACTTTCACGCTAATTAACACTTCTCAGATATACCGGGTGTCGGTAGTCTACATGGCAGGCTCAAGAGGACATTTGCACAGACCTTTTGTCTCTGAACAATCTGTGCAGATAAAGGTGCGTGCGAAACTTGCCACAAACGTGTGTGCGGGAGTATAATATATACACATGCACAAATACCTAACTGACAGCAACTAATGCACACACATGAAATGGATATCCACCAATGCCACCTCATTATACCATCCCTGCTGGTCTCCATCTGTAGAAAGTCATGCAGGAACTCTGTCCGAACCAGGATAACACAGGACCATGGTGGTGTGATTCATGTAACTGTCCGTTCTCCATGAGAATGCCTCACTGCCACTCTGCACTGTAATATCATGTCTTTTTGATGCTTTCCTCCACACTGAATTCAAAGGAAGCCCATCACTCTATGACAGTCGGCGTCAGTCCTGCTGATGGATGCATGTAGCACATTTCAACATGCGAATGTATAAAACTAATGCTTTGCTTGGCCTTCTATTATTAGCACTTGTTTTACCCTGGCGGATGGTTGATCACCGTAAATCAGAAGCTCCAAGTAAACCTATATACACCTTTAATTGCAGTTTTAGTACATATTTGCAAGTGTAACACGCATGCGCCATCATGCGAGGCTTCTATGCAAGCGTTCTATATGTTTTTGTGCATCTGTATGGGGGTGATATACAAGGAGGTAAGCATTAAGAGTCATTTCTAGCACTCCTGCCTCGGCAGTGCCAAGAGGATGCGCAAAGATTAAAGGTAATGCAAATGGAAGTGTCATACAGCGAGTTCCATTCCAGACAGCCACCTTTTAAATAATTAAGACAGTGGAATGGAGTGGAGCCCGAGTGAGGAATAGCAATTCCTCTGAGTGACTCCTTCTTCTAAAGACAGCGAGCAACAAGGCACACCATTGCTGCGCAAATGTTATGACAGCATTTCTATTTAAATGTTTGTTAAATTTGCCAAAAGTTTTTTTTTTAATGTTAATTTGATGATCTCTGTCAAAGGGACATCATTTTATATTAATATTGAGATATTATAGAATGTAATCACATTCAACACAATCTTATTGAAACATGTCAAAACGTGTTAAATGTACAAGAATCTGGCCTTCTTTTTAGCTTTAGCCAAGGGCCACAAATCCACGTAGAACAAAAAAAAAAATTCAACCAGAATTTTCTAATCGCACACAGCTAAAGATGAATACAAAGTGGGTGAAATGCAGAGGATTCCATGCTGTGTTGGAATATGGCACATGTGTTGTGCCGGATAAGTACAAGGCTAGCCACAAGCAATTCGCATATGTAGCTGACAACAGTGGGGCGGGTTTATGCATGCAAATGGGTTTCTAGACATGCACATCGCCAGCTAATTTCATAATTGGCAAGTGTGATTATGCGAACGCAGTGGTGCCTTATTGGAACATACGAGGTGGGCTTGTAATCAAGTGCGTGCCAGCGGACATTTTAGGTCTATCCTTTTCGCATGCTCACCACTGCTAAATTCTTTAAGATGGTGGCACCTTGAAGGAAATGGTACTGCGCTGATGGAGCCCAGCCCACCTCCTCCCTACCCAGAGTCTGCAATGCGATTCTAGGAAGATTGTAGGGCACCCTTCGCCTACCCCACCTGCATGATACATTTTTAATTTCCATGTCACTAATAAGGATATTAAGCAGAGAGTCTAGAGCTTCCGCATATATGCATGAATCCGCATGCATTAAATTTGCACAGAATCGAGCGATTCAAATGTGAATATGCTAATGTGCAGCACTTCACTGTGCAACATTACTGCCATGTATGATAAATGCTGCCTTTGGATAGTAACCCATGTTTTTCGAGACGCAAAAAAGAATCTCTGCTCAGATTTTCTAAGAAATGAGGTGGCACAACCCTAATTACACTGATTTCACCTGAACTGATTATTACGGTCAAAGTGCGAACGGTTTTTCAGCATATAGCCATATTTAAACTGCATTATTCACTCCTGAAAGATTTCTGGTAACATATTTCAAAATAGGTTCCTTCAAACAGATTGTTTACAAATTATTAAAACGTAAAAATGTACTGTAAAGTAAAAATGATTTTGTAAAGAAAGTAAGCTTTATACTTTTTTTGTAAATAAAATTGTCAAGCTTCTCATTGGCATGATATGCATCATTTGGCTCTTTCATCTGATTTGAGTTTTGAGGGATATTTGAGACACAGTTATTGACTTATTTATAGCTCTGAGAATTTGCATAATCTAAATTCAGCAGACAACAGACATGCTCAGTCAAACTGCTGTAGTTAACGCCACTAATGCATACGGTGTCACAGCACTGTTATTGCTCAGATTAAAAATAATATTATTCAATCTTGTACCATTTTATAATTGTCATTATCTTGCAATTACCAATTACACTCATTGCGACAAGACATACTACATGATATATAATTCATAATGATAGATATTTGACAAAATCAACAGTAGCATTACACAATAGATTAAATCAATAATTCAGTCATTTAAAAAACACTGATTTTGAAGTTCAAGTCAAGATTGAACTACTAAATGCAGGATTGAACTGTGGCATTTTAACCATTACAATTTGTGAGAATTTACTCATGTTACAAAGGGTTAAATATCATTTTTGCAATCACTGTACTGCTTCTAAATCTTGACACTGAGGTTAATTTGCTCCATGAATCATGCTGCAGGGTTGTTCTATTTGAACTAACATTTTGGCACTAGACCGGTCAGCTTCTCTGAGATGTCAAAGAACTGTGCATTGACTCTGATAAAGCAAGATTTGAGTGTGAGATACTAAATTGTTGCAGAAACATTGATATACTTAATTACACACACAAACCATGACAAATCTGGATGCAAACATGTACGCACACATTTGAGAGGCTTCTTAATACCATCACAGATCCACACACACAAGCACATACACGCATAGAGAATCTGCCTCTTACTAATACACACAAACACACACATATATGGAACCTGTTCTGCTTTTGCACATTGCCATCATACGCATGTGAGATCACCCCTTGTTGCCACAGCGACTCCAACCAGCGGGAACAACACTGTACATGTGACCTGGTCGAGAAGGGGCTGGTCTACAAGATGCTCTGTGCCAACATGTATCTGCTGGTTTAACATCTCAGCACATTTTATGCCACTTTATTCCATTAGTTTGTAGGAAGTAAACTTACACATGCACATAAGGTTACTGAATCTAGAAATGCTTCTTAAAGAAATCAGTGGGAGATAAATGAGAAAGAGAATAGCTACTGCACTTATCCCATCACAACACTGTAAAAAGTATCAATATGCTGCAAATGATTTACTAAATGTCACTTTATGTTTCAAACTAAAATTTTATTTGTGGGACATACAACATGAAAGTAAACCTGAATGATGTTTTAAAATTGTGTGACTTCTCTTATTTGCGCCCAGGGACTTAAAGCTTAACCATAAGTGTTCTCATCATAAAATGAGATATATAAATACATAAAAATCTGGCTAAACAGATCTAACATGTACACAAGACTGCCTATTTGAATTAACTGATAGAACCACTAACTAAAAAAAAACAAAAAAAAAAAACTTTTAAATCTCTCTGTAACCTCATGCTATTAAAACAAATCAAATCCAATTTCGTCTTACTTGTGTCCCACTGTCTTAAAAACTAAACAGGCTAAGCATCCAATGATTAAATACATTTAAAATTAGAGGAAAACAAAATATATTCAAGGAAATAAACAGAAATGACAAACAATGTCAATTCCCTAAATGCTAACAATTCAATGAGAGGAGCACAATATTAAAGACAACTGTGCAGAAGCGCTGTGAAGGGTTTGTGGCTGAGAACAGGCGGAGGATGTGGAGTAGCCAAAAATATGAAGATTGCTTGCCCAATGAATACAGATAAGCTGCCATGGTCGCCATGGTTATTGTATTCAACCAATTACAAGACAGCAATATGCCTGAACTGTCTAAGACACACACACACAATAGCAAACGGCTCATTCATAGAGCTGCAGGCAGCCAGCCTACTACATAAATATTTATATTCAAAAGGAGCCTTGGAGTTCACCTCAATCTAGGTCCTAAATCATGTAAACATGCTGAATATTTAGTTGAAGCTCAGAGCGAGTACACTTATGTGTCTTTGCTCATTTCTATAAAAACCTCGAAAACAGAGATTATATTTTAAAATCAAGATATCATTTAGCAGGTGTAAATCCTCCTCACATACAAAAAATAATAATAACTAAAATATCAAATATGTATTTTATATGTTAAAGTTAAAGCACTGGCTTATAGCATGCAGCGCTGTCTTCTCTATATCACTGATATTCTTGAAAAAACATGACCCATTTCTATCACTCAAAGCATGTGGTATCGCAGTAATGAAAGAAGTGATCTCAAAAATGATTTGCAAACATTCAACACCACATTCAACCTTTCAACAGTACACATTCAATTGCATTGCGGACATTTTGAATAGATTGACTGTCAAGTCCTGGTGCATAGCAAGCGCTGGATATGTAAAACGAGAGGACATGTAACATTATCATAAGAGGAATTATGAAGGGTTTGACTGCTGTGCTAAAGAAAAGATGTATGGTTTTGTGATACAAAAAAATAAAATAAAATAAAATAATAATAACAAACAAAAATAAAATAAATAAAAAAAACAGGAGAAAATGTCAAATTAATTTAGCATGGCACATAAGTAAAAAGCAGGTTTTTGTTTTTAACACACCATTGTTGTCTTCAAATCAAAAGGCAAGGTGTCAATGTCTTTTCACAGTGGATTCTGGTAATTGCCTGACAATATCATGTTCTCTCTCTTTTATTATTATTATTATTGGCAACACATAAGGCCCTGCTATTACAGGTATTCACAGACATGAGCTGGGGATGAAAACTACTTCAGTTTGTCAGGCATTTAAAAAAAGCTTCTTTTTTTTCCTTTTCCAATACATCATAATTTTGAAAAACAAAACTACAAATACAATAATAATAATAATAGTAACATATTTTAATGCATTTATTTGTTTTATACATGCAGTTGGCTAGATATTAAAATAATTATTTAATTTTAAAATGTGTAAAAGCTATGGGGTATTTCTTAGACTAACATTTTGAATGAAATTACCATTGCACTAAGTGTTTAATTTCTTGAATCCTTTGTATGGTTGAAGACAGAATATGTTTTATGGCTTACTGATTTAATCAGTGTTAAGCCTATTAAAAAAAATGTCTATTTTAGTCTTCAACTAACTTGCCTTATAGGCCTCTAAAATATCTTATTAACGCTCTGAATAAATTCATAATAGCGCAGATCTATATTAAAAGTCTACTGCAAAGAATAAATACGGTGTAATGAGAGGGCGTTAAGCCAGACGAAAAACTAAATCTCACACTTGTCAAGTTCAAATGCAAGCGCTTTGAGGACAATAGTGGTGATGTCATGTTTCAACGCGGTCTAATGCAGAGCTGCAGCAAATCTACGCTTCAAAACTTCAAGCTCAATACGCCACTTCTTTTACATAAACACGCCTTGTTATTCCCACACTTACAAACAATTCACCTCAGCAGCAGCAGCGTATATAGGCTAGCTATCATGCCTGTGAGATATTCACAGCCGTTAGGCTACTGTTCCTGCTTTGGGGCCCGCGTCTGCTGAGGCTGGGAACGGTCGAAACTTTCTAAAGGGATGCAGATGAGTCGGGTGCACTTGACATCTTTCCATGACCCATGTCGCCCCCAGCCCCCCCCCCACCC
>NW_015554097.1:727649-771761 GCF_001515605.1 Sinocyclocheilus anshuiensis
GGGGGAGGGCTTCCAATACCAAAATATGGACCAGCCAGAGAAGGTCAAAGGTCTCGGACCGCGGGAGTGCAAGGTGATGACGACGATGATAATGATGATGATGTCATTAGAAATCTCCAGAGTGCGTTTGCATCCCTCGTGCAGGTTGAAGCGGCGATCCTTTTTGCTGTTCGCACAACGTATTTTCAACGACGAGCATACTTGATGGAAATATTTGAGAGGCAATGCCAATCACCCTCGCTCACGAGGATTTTAAATTTCAGTGCGTCTGAATACATGGAAAATGCTCGCCGGCGACAAGCTTCTTGCGATCGTTCCTCTGGCATTGACAGTCAGCACGCAAAGGTATGTATAGCAGCTGCTCTCTAGACAGAGTAAGGTGGTTTCCATTGCTAGCATATGTTGATGCCCTCATATTCTGACCACTGATATCAGAATCTTATTTTTAAATTGATTACATACTCATGCCTATATACTTTCTGTGCCGTGAGAACTGTAATTGAGTGCAGTAAGTGGATAACAAACCTATCAATCAAAACGCGATGCTGTCTTTACAGCATTTGTGTGGGTTTCAGAATGTGGGACTCACAGCACAACTCTCACAACTCTCTCTCTCTCTCTTTCTCTGCATATGTGAAAATGTTTTTTTTATGTGTAAAATTGAAAAACATACTCAATAAATTATCTGTCACTGATCTTATACAATGTGTCTTCATTTCATTTTCACACTGTCTCATTAACTGAATAGACTATCTGAAACACATCACAATATGGATGTCAGCACACAAGGTGTTCTGTAGGCCTGTACAGTAACATGCACAAATAACTAAACTCTTGCCTTACAGGTCTCTAATTTTGGCCACATCCAAGGTCAAAAGACAGCCATCACTTGTATTTAATCTGATATGACGGTCAATTCTGACTAAATTGGTTTAGGTGAATCATGTCATAGCAGTTTCAATCATTGGCCCAGTGGCCCTTGCTGCAAGAGTTCATTTCTAAGACAATAAATAGCTTTAAGTTGGAAAACGTATCCCTCCTGCAGACCTTCTGCATAGCCAAACACAAACAACAAACACAGAGCACTGCTAAAATCTATAACAGTGAATAAAACATTTGACTCACAAGCTCACATGAAGCTAGTTTAAGCATTATCACATATCATGTATAAAGAAAAAAATCTACATTATATGTAAAAGTTGCTTGTCTTTCCTGAAACAACACCACCACCAAAAAATAGTTTTTCTTCTGTCTAGAATCATAAAGAGGTTTGATCAACATTACAGTGTTTAAATTAGAAGCAATGACAGCTCACATAACATCTCATATAAATGTGTGTGATAGAAGATAAACGGTGTGATTGATGTATGACCTGCAATCGAAATCAGTGTCTAACAGCACAATATGAAGAGCTAACAGGTTTTCTGTTCCAAAATGCTAAATTAAATTCTCTTGCGCACAATGACAAGTTGTGAGACGTTGTCACCTACTATACTTGCGGCATCACTGCACGAGACTTTGGCCTTGAGACAAGTGCTTTGTGTTAGATCAGTTCAAAGTATGTTAACATCTATGACGTTGTAATATCTAAAAAAAAAATAAACTCAAATGTACAATTTTGCATCATGTGAAATTTCTTTCGTCAAAGTCTGTAATGCAACTAATAGCACTGTATTATCTTTAAAGGCCACAAAAAAAAAAAAAAATAGAAGTGTTTCCAGATGTACTCACTTGATCGACGTGGCCAGATGCAACTCCTGCTGTAGGTAAGAAGCCGGCGTGCACGGAGAGCTTTCGGTTTAAAATTGCCGCTAATACTCAGTTCATTACGCGTGCCTCAGCGGCTCTGATTCACACAAGAGCACAGTCCAGGCGCACGAGAACGACAGCTACCGTATAAGCGAGAGCCAGTGAGAGGGGGGGAGAGAGAGGAGGGGCTGAGAAGTTTCCAATAACCTATTTGTCTGCAGCACCAAATAGAAAAGTGCACTGTTGAGCAGAGAAGGTCGGCATGTTTTCCCCCCTTGTCCTCTCTGTGAAAGAAAGGACGTGCTCTGAAATTCAAACAAGTTCGCCAGGTCTTTTGTTGGACTTGAACTGAGGAGGCATTGTTCCTCTATTGGCGTGGACTAGCCCCAAGTTCCCAGACCAGGTTACGGATTGACTGCGGTAATGAATTTGCTCCGAGCGCTTCTGCCCAACACGTTTTGACTGACGGAACGCAATGGCCATCTGACACTGAGAGGACATCATTAGTTGCACACTGATACGTAATAGCTTGTGAAAGGGAAAAATAAGAAAAATTAATTTTTTATTCATTTATTTTTTGCAATTTAAACCCACCATAACCTCACGTGCGAGTGCGCGTACGCAGGCACAGGATAGGGCCTCATATAACATTGCCATGAACGTATAGGCCTAGAGGCTACACGTAATAATATTTGCAGTGTGCAAATTATAGGCTACAGTCAGTTCTCTTTTGGCGCTTCTTAGCCTACAATTAATGCAACTGTCTAAAATGGTTTTAAAATAGCCTAATACATCATACTTTTGATATGCAAATGTATAATGAAATAAGAAATAATAGCTCGTATTATATTTTGTCAGTGTCCTATCCAATGTTGATCCTAACAAAAAGTACTGCATACTGTTGCTATAGTTACCTCATCTGGTGACTGAGATTGCTGTTCGCGAGCGTTACATTTAAATACGCGCACTGATTTACTTACACTCTAAGATAGAAACACGTATATGTAACAAAGAATATGCACTCCAGACCTTTACTTGACCTTCAATGATGGGGGCTTCAAACCTTAGCCTAAGTAACCCCCCCCAAAAAAAAACTCAATTCACACCATGCATATTTCTACATTAGGCTATTATTGTTGTTGTTATTGTCATTATAGCAAGTTTTTTATTTATTTATTTTTTATTTAATGATCAGGTTCAGAGTTTGAACACAACATTTCTTAATTTGAGATTCTAAGCGCTTCCAAATAATGTTGCCTAATTCTTATTCCTTCACAATTCTCAATTATTGCTAGCACTTGTGTTTGACTAAAACGAATTCACGTTTAGATCTTACAACGAGGTCACGTCCAATGACGTAGCAAGCCTATCGGCTACGTGCAGCCATATTTAAATACATCAGGGAAATTAGCGCATCAAATATGCAAATCCCCCAACATAGCCTTTCTTTCAGCGGTCGGAGTAATTTCCCCTCATCGACTTCGAGGTGGCTCGTTTCTTTTTCGGAAGAATATGTAAGTTGCTGTTTTTTTTTTGAAAGGTAGAACCTTTCTTGACCGTGAATACTGGACAATATGCAGCAAAGAAGCGGAGACTATACCAGGGAAGTCGCCCATCATGCATAATGAGACGCCTGCTCCGCCATTCTTACATCTTCACCGCAGTTGGTCCTTGCGTGTGTATTATTTTTAATATTGATAAATATTTAAAAGGTATATTTGAATTTCCTTTGCATTCACGGTGGCTGCGTTGTTTTGATTCCATTTTATTTCATTCGCATTTGGCAGAATGATTTGGCTCTTCGCGATGCTGATTTTATATTGTAGCCTATAGGTTACAGCATTGCTATTGCATAATTTCATCTATTTAAAGAAGGTTAAACAATACGTAACGCTTTTTTTTTTCTCTTATTCCTTATTTAGGAACCTACAATAGATATAAATATTATAAAATACCACTGTAAGTATTAAAAAACATTATAAGCGAACAAAGACATCTGAGCGGCTCAAACAAAAAGGCACAAAGAGCATTGTGTTATATTAGCATATCACTAATTTGGAGCATGTCTCCTTCAGAAACAGTCGGTTAAAAGATACTACAACTGTAGTTAGCTACTAGACAAAGGAAATAGTTGCATAAAATCTGAAGTCGTCTATGCAAAATTTCTATGCAGTTAACAGTAATAACCCATTATTATAGAGAACAGTTTTTATGAATATTCAAAAATATTATTCTAAACTAATTAAAAAATGAGCATCATGTCTTTAGTTCTCTTTAGCTGCCTTAACCCACATGGACAATTAGTCTGCTAGTAGTCTAAAAAAAGAAAAGCTGAAATCATGAGGCAAATATTAGACAATTAATTGACAAACGAAATCTATTGCTTTGAACTTGCCATTCACACAAACATCATCGTCGTCAAAACTTACCGCTAAAGTCATCATTAGGCCTAATATCCACTTCTTATTAATATAATTGCATTCACTTTCGAGTCATGACTCTTTTCCAGAACTTTTTGCGCAATCTTAGGCATTTCTTCTTCATAGTTCCTAATCGTAAAGCGTCTGATCTTCATCTTGTGAACCTTTGCTCAACTGATCTGGCACCCAATAGAAGTGGTCAGACGGGCACACGTAAAGATTTACTCCCAATGGGTCAACACACGTGCTGTCCTATGCTCGCATGCTTTCCGCCTTTAACAAACTTCAGACAGCCCTGCTTTATCTCTTTATGCGAACAGACATCAATGAGAGAAACAGGACTTACTTGGACTCTGCATGTCCTCATCTCGGCGACTTCGTACGGTCCGAAGTTGTGTAGCACATGATCTGCTGCGCCTGTTTGCAACACAGCAGGACCGCGATTAACATACTTATGCATATTAAAAACCTATAGAGAAAAGGATTTCAAACTTTCCCACAGCTCCTATAAATATAATGGGAGACAATGACTCGCCATAAAGTCCTGAATTATAATATAAACCTTGTATAATATAAAACTATTTATGTATAATTGGAGAATGAATTCTGTTAGTTATCTTCAAATCTTAATTTATTTTCATGATACGTTATTTTGCATTAAATTCTAAGCATTATTTTGTCATTGAGGGGTCTTCGTAGCCTGATATAGTAAGTATAAAGTTAACATAGCGTGCATAGTCATATGACTTCGCGGAGAATGAAAAGAGATGTCAGGCCATTCCTGATAACACCCTTAAAGCCTAGTCCAAATGCGTCTTAATAGACTGTTTTCGAGGCTCATAAAAATAGACGTTTCACTGAGAGAAATTGGCATTTGTAGGATTTTTGTATACACTGACTCTTTCACACATTTTAACCGTTAGCCTACACTACTTTAGATTAAACATGAAAAAATAAATGTTTTTGCGTATCTTCAACAGAATGTTTTTTTTTCCCGTGTCCCTGTAAATATACAAGACTAGCTGTTATTAGATTGAAAAGATAAAGTTAATATAATTCTTCTTATCGATGTAGATAAACATACAGTCAAAGGCAAAATGTAACAAACTTAATGGTCACTTATGGCATCAGAAAATATGTAATCCAGCCTCTTTAATTACGCGTGTAAATGATGAGAACAAGAAACTCTAAAATGTCTAGCGTCTAATCGAGCCGTAGGCTACGGCTTATTTCACTTTCTCCTCTACTTTTTCTCTCTCGTGGTTCTTTTCACAATACATATTATCGCTATAGATATATATATATAATAGGCTATAAATATATAGAGACACTTGTTGTTTAAGTGAGTTAAACGGATGTTAGAGAGAGAGAGAGAGAGAGAGAGAGAGAGAGAGAGAGAGTTAAGGATGTAGGCTGATTTCCAGGTATAGGCTAATTCAATACAAAGACATTCATGTTTTCTTTCCATTGTTTAGCTCTGCCGAATAATGCAGTGCACACATAGGCTACGATTAACAGAGGATTAAGATGAGACGGTGGGTATTTACAAATATTTTATAATATTAACGAACTTTATTTTTTTCCCTTCCCCTTATTTAACCGTTAGGCTACATTTTTATTTTCCGTGTAGAACACACTTCGTGGCCAATTCCTCTAAAGGTGTAAGGCAATGAAATAAACTATATTCTAAATGATATTTCAAGCCATTTCTAAATATTGCCTCAGCCATTCATTCTCTAGAAGTTCTTTCGAAGTTGGAAATGAAATTTGAGTCACGGTGATGCATTTCTGTAACACGTGGTGACATCTAGTGGTGTAACGCTCGATCGCGAACTCGTGCAGAAACAAATGTAACGATTTAATAATTCCACGTGAACATACCATTCACAAATTCAAAATAATATACAATTTTAATTAGATTTGATTATGTATTAGTTTTTTTCTCTCTCAAAGCTTCCATTAAATCTACGACGGATCTCTCAAAAGCAAACTGATTGATAGCCTACAACGATTTCAAACTGTAAACACATAGGCTATTGATAGATGGATAAATAAATACTTGCTTACTTTAAATTATATAAGAGCCTTGAGTCAATTTCTTTTTTGTAGACACGTTAGGCTATACACAAATTTCTATTTGGGGGATAATAAGATCCAGTACACGCACGATAATAGGAAGAGTTTTCACAACATGTAGCTATCCGAATATTGGTAGATTTCTTTGTTAGAGCCTGTTATATTTTTGTCACCCTCAATTATCAGTGATGACTAACTATTGTCGCTCTTGTAAATTAGGCTATATGGAGTAGCCTACTGTGCAGCTGACTGTACAAATACGAGGGAAAAGTCGTCCATTCTTTCCGCTTTACATAAGCCAGAGCCCGTAATAAAGCCAGGAAATATGTTGGTAAACAAAGAGACATTTCAAAAGTTAATTTTCTTTTGAAAAAATTGCTTAAAAAAAAAAAAAAAACCCAGTGTCGCAGCCACTGCTGGCCAATACGCGGGTTACCAATTATAAATACCTGCTCAAGATGATGCAGTTATGAACCTTAAAGTTTATTGCACAGATTTTTTTACATTGTGATAACAGTTTTCAAGCATGCATTGGTTTCATTTAAAAAATACTTTTAAATGTCATCTTAAAAAACATCACAGTTCGCATATTCACTCGATGATAGTCAAAAACACACTTATGTGCCCTCCTTTTCTATAAAGCATATTCACGAAGAAATGTCTTCGAGATGTTACGACGAAAACTTTTTTATTGATTTTATGTACGTAGAAAGAACTCATATTTCTAAAAATATTCGTCTGGCAATTTTCGATTGGATATTATCCCCAAATTATCCGCAACTATTTATCGACGATGATTACATGTTTCTAATGGGTGATAAATAAATAAAAATAATAATATAATAAAATAACCAAAAGCAAGGTAACTTAAAAGAAACATTTTGGTTTACTCGAAAGAAACAGCTGTTTTCGTTCATTTTTTAGCAGAAAGATACCGTCAGAATGAGTTTACTGCAATGATTGGATCTGTTTCCAATTTTTTTTTCAGTGAAAAGTTTCACAGTTTTCGATATATTTAATGGTATTTGTGAAAATATTTGTATATAATATCTGTTCATTTGTTATTGTACATGTGTCTCGTAGTTATTAATCGGTATTATCTATAGCCTAATGTAAGATTTCAGTTGCACTAAGCTTAAACTGCAATTCTTTCAATGTCAAACTGCGCCTTTGATTGATTCTCTTTCTTTCGTTTGTTGTGTTCATTTATAATGTATTTTTTGATTAAAATAATCTGTTGATTAAACGTTGAAATAATCTGATTGTTGTGACTTTCTTTTTGATCATCACAGACGTTCAAAAATAGGCCAACATTTTAGTTTTAGCTGCAATATTTAAACGACACATATCAAAGTCTGAGAACACTTCTTAGGAGCATAATTTAAATGCTATATGTGACAACTTCATGTCCTGAGATCTGGGGGAAAATACATATGAAATACAAAATTCTCCTCACATGTGACTAGAATCTATATGTGATGAAAGTGGCCTATTTTGAGCATTAAAAATGATACATTTTGTGTACATGCCAAAAGCAAATAATGTGATATAGCAGCTAGAAATACCTTAAAATGCATTTAGCACAAAAACTAAATTAAATTCAACACACAACACAAATACAAACTTAACGTCTAATCAAAGAGTATGAATGTGTAGCTTATGTCGAATTTGTGCAGTATGAATGCATGTTTAACGCAGCTGACAGCGATTAGTTCAGTAGCTAATCTAAGTTTCACCGTAGAAGGGGGTGAATTAAATCAAATAAAGGCGACATTGCCTGTCACAAAATCTTTTAAATATTGTACAATGGTGACATCTTGTGGCCAGAAGGATTCATTGTCTCTTCAAAAGCACTTGCTGTTTCCACAACAATGTAATTCATTTGTTTTGGGTAATTTCAGGTCTGAGATTTTCTTAAATAAAAAAATAAATAAAAAATAATTATTTACATAGGCCACTTAAAACTTAATAAACCAATACATAAATTCAAAGGTCGATAGTTTAGGCCAGGGGTCTTCAACGTTTTGCAGGGTAAGGACCCCTATAGGCGACAGAGTCATGGAGCAGAGACCCCCCGATACAAAATGTGTCAAGCAGAGCTACATATTAATCATACAGCCTGAGATATTAATAGAAACTAACCATATTATGATTAAGAATAAATTATATGTATATTATATTAAAACAGATCAGAACTATGCACATTATTGTTGTTGCACATGCATCACTACCTGTATGTTACTTTTTATTGTTAAAATTGAGATTTATGCATCATAAGAAACAACATGTTGAGATAAAAAAACAAAAAACAATTCATTAGTTGTTTGCAGCTGTTGTATAGGCCTATTATTTTTATGGATTTGCAGAGTCATATTTAAATTTTACTAGTCAGATAAGCATTTACATTTACCTGAACTTCAGCTACCAATTTATATAAAAAAAAAAAAATCACATTTTAATTTTACTATCAGATGGACAAATAAACATTTAGGCTACTTGAACTTTAGCTTCAAGTTTACTAAAACTTAACATTAGTATCTGAAATTAGTGAGGGATTTAAAGTTGCAGATTTGAAAAAAAAAAAAAAATATATATATATATAGCCTAGTAATAGGAATATTTATCTAGTAATCTATTAGTCTGCATTTACTTTACAATCACTAAAAAACTGTCACTCATCTCATTTCGCGATCTCACAAGTTGCTTTAAAATCAATGAGTTTGTCTACACTACATAATGAATTGCTTACTTACATCTCGTCGTTCTTTGTTAATGATTCGCTGTTGCGAGCATAACTCAACACTGAACAAAACTTCGGCGTTGCAGGTGTACACACTTCTGAGTAGCCATTGCGTTCAAGAGATCAACAAACATCTCTGATTGGCTGCATCTCTCAAACTCAGAAACACTATGGAGCGTTTGCTAAATCTGTTTCGCCAATAATATTAGTTCATTACAGTATCAACTGAAGGTGCTCTTCCATGCTTTCGTTTCAGGGTGCTTATTTAAAACGGACTTTGTGATGTTTTTTTTAACCCATGTTTTAATTTTGTTTGATTAATGTTTAATCAAACATTAATTGGCGGACTCCCTGCAGTGCAGTGCCGCTGCGGACCCCCAGTTGAAGAAGACCCTTGGTTTAGGCCAGGGGTAGGCAAGTTCGGTCCTAGAGAGCCGCAAGTCCTGCAGAGTTCTCCAACCCTAATCAAACACACCTGAACAAGCTAATCAATGTCTTCAGGATTACTAACAGTGTAGCCAATTTAGCTACTTTGTAGCTAGATTTAGCGACTTCCCCGCACCTTTTGAGACTTTTTTCAAAAGTTTAGGGACAAATATAGCAACTTCTTGGACAAACCTTATCTAAGTTCTCATCTTGCCCACTGATCTACATTCATCTTTATATAGATCAGTGAATCTGCCATTGTGATGTCATCTAGTGACATTTAGCTACTTTCAATTGAAAGCAGTTGGCAACACTGATTACTAAGGCTATAGGCAGGTGAGTTTTGTTTTCAGGGTTGGAGCTGAACTCTGCAGGACTGCGGCTCTCTAGGACCGAACTTGCCGGACAAATAAACATTTAGGCTACTTGAACTTTAGCTTCAAGTTTACTAAAACTTAACATTAGTATCTGAAATTAGTGAGGGATTTAAAGTTGCAGATTTGAAAAAAAAAAAAAAATATATATATATATAGCCTAGTAATAGGAATATTTATCTAGTAATCTATTAGTCTGCATTTACTTTACAATCACTAAAAAACTGTCACTCATCTCATTTCGCGATCTCACAAGTTGCTTTAAAATCAATGAGTTTGTCTACACTACATAATGAATTGCTTACTTACATCTCGTCGTTCTTTGTTAATGATTCGCTGTTGCGAGCATAACTCAACACTGAACAAAACTTCGGCGTTGCAGGTGTACACACTTCTGAGTAGCCATTGCGTTCAAGAGATCAACAAACATCTCTGATTGGCTGCATCTCTCAAACTCAGAAACACTATGGAGCGTTTGCTAAATCTGTTTCGCCAATAATATTAGTTCATTACAGTATCAACTGAAGGTGCTCTTCCATGCTTTCGTTTCAGGGTGCTTATTTAAAACGGACTTTGTGATGTTTTTTTTAACCCATGTTTTAATTTTGTTTGATTAATGTTTAATCAAACATTAATTGGCGGACTCCCTGCAGTGCAGTGCCGCTGCGGACCCCCAGTTGAAGAAGACCCTTGGTTTAGGCCAGGGGTAGGCAAGTTCGGTCCTAGAGAGCCGCAAGTCCTGCAGAGTTCTCCAACCCTAATCAAACACACCTGAACAAGCTAATCAATGTCTTCAGGATTACTAACAGTGTAGCCAATTTAGCTACTTTGTAGCTAGATTTAGCGACTTCCCCGCACCTTTTGAGACTTTTTTCAAAAGTTTAGGGACAAATATAGCAACTTCTTGGACAAACCTTATCTAAGTTCTCATCTTGCCCACTGATCTACATTCATCTTTATATAGATCAGTGAATCTGCCATTGTGATGTCATCTAGTGACATTTAGCTACTTTCAATTGAAAGCAGTTGGCAACACTGATTACTAAGGCTATAGGCAGGTGAGTTTTGTTTTCAGGGTTGGAGCTGAACTCTGCAGGACTGCGGCTCTCTAGGACCGAACTTGCCTACCCCTGGTTTAGGCTATAACGCATAGCCTACTACTAAATGCCTCTTAATATTACCACTGTTAATACCAATTATATCAATAAATATGTTAGAACAGGGGGGGACGATGAAGAATTCTGAACAGGGGATGTTGTTATCGGAAGAATATTCCTGGTGTTGTGTGCGATGTTAGCAGTTGCATGTTCATCAGAGGTACCGTCAAATTAAACATGTGCATCCTTCCACAATCCTGCCACTTTTTTAAACCTTGGGGACCAAACACTATTAAAGCAGAAGCGAAGAAATCTCAGAATTTGTTTATAACCGTTTTGAAGCTCTTACCTCCCTCAAAACATGACAGCTTTACCAATGTGCAGCTGTTTTCTTCCTGATTTGGTTTCTTTATTTTACTATGTCTTTTAGGCGGTTTGGCTGTGTAGGCCGTTGTTGACGGGTGAAAAATCTGGAACATTTTACACTCTCTAAACTCACGAAAATTCTCCAAGCTCAGCTTCCGGTTTCACTGGCCACTGTGCACGCGACAGAAAGCGCCTGAAAGCCTTCTGATTGGCTGAACAAACTGCTTGTCACAGATATTCGTGCGCTATCTTGGGACAGATAATTCAATGATATCTTTTAAGTTGCAGGAGTAATTTTTGCATACCATTCCAAAAAAAAAAAACCTGTTCTGTTCTGAGAGGTTGTATGAATGTGTGAATGTATGATGAATATGATTTAATATTTTATTCAGTCAAATTAAGTGTTTGTTGACTACCACAGCTTCTATGGTGCGACACTACACAGCATGAGTGGTAAAGCCTTGTGTGTATACCTGAATTTTAAGACACGTAATGACCACAGCTTGAAAAAATCTGTAGCCTATAATAATGATAATAATAATAACAATTCTGATCAGTTTTGCGATTAATCATTTTGAGTGGAAAAATGTTTGGTTTAGAGATACTGAATAAATACATGTTCACACAGATATGTTGCAGTCGAGTTGAAGGACAAAACACAATAAAAATTACACCATGACATCTGTGTAACTAAGAAAGCCAGTAACTTTACTGAATTCTCTGCAAAATACAAATACCTTTTTTAGTCCCAGCAGGAGAAACAATTTTTATTCCATACATTAATTTTTACTACATACAGCTGAATCAAGTCCCTTGAGATACAGAGATGTGGTTTAATTTAATTACATTTTATCTTCAAGTGGCGACAAAGTCCAGCTTGTGCCGCTGAAAGCTTCTTTCTCCTGGTTAGAAAAAAAGAAAGAAAGACATTTTCTGTCAACCTTACCCATTGTAGGTTTATACAAGCTACATTTGTTACTACAGAATTTTTCAGCTTTTTATTTTAATTTTTATTTTGTTATTTATATGCTTAATGGAAACAACACTCGAGAGAGAGAGAAACGAAAAGGTCAACCAAAAAACAAGAAAAAAGAAAAAGTAAGAAAGAAAAATAACCGGAGAGTCAAACATGGACAGCTGAAATCTATATAACAAACAATGGCATTTTTCACAATACTGTACACTTGTTAGTTATAGGAGAATGTTCCCAATTCTCAACAAGACCAACTCATTGAAAGGTATTCTGAGGCACTGGACAGGTGAGTCAGAGGTACCAGCCACTAGCATGAACAACTTGTGAAGAAACACAATGGTCTCAAATGGCAAACATAACACCATTTTTTGTCTTTGGTAGAAAAAACTGACTAACATATGTTCTGTCAAAATCACAGAATGCACAATGATAGATATGTATATCAACTGAACAAAACTAGTCACAATCCACTAAATGATGACACAAGCTTACACAAGCAGTCATGAGGTATCTATGACTGTGCTGTCTTTTAATATAAAATCTTCAGTGCAATGTGGATTAATGTGACACTGGGAACTTTAAAAGGTTGTGAATATTCCAGACCAAAGTGGATATCTTGTGCTTATTAAAAAGGGGGCATATTTATGAGTGTGACTTAAATTTGAAAGCATCATTCTGAATGTATTTGCCCCTGAAAGACTCAGTCCGGAGGAGGAAAAAAAAAGATTTTTTTTTTAATCATATATATTCATATATTAGAAAGCTATACACAAGCATGTTAATTTCACAGATTTTTAAAAAAGATTCTTAATATTATTATTCAATATACTTGGAAATACACGTTTAAAAACAAAACTTCTACAAAGAGAGAGAGAGAAAAATTGAGCAAAGCAAGGGTTCACTGTCTCAGATTTCATGGCTTATGGTTGAAAAGCCCAAGGTTTCTCGTCCTTTTACTATCATTTCTCATATAAGCAAAGCTATCAAAACACATTCTGGCTCTTATAAACTACAAAAAGCCACAAAAATGCTTTGCATTGTATTCCTTTTTGATATGAAAATATAAGCAAGTGTACATACAATGTTTTTTCTCTTTTTCTTCTTTTAATACTGAACAACAATTGCAAGTCCTAGATTAAAATGTCATCAGACTGAAGTAACATGGCTCTTAATTTAAAGTCCTTCATCTCTGCGATGCCACTCCATCCTGCTATTTTCTTTCCTTCAGCAGGAGAGTTATTTTTTTCCTGAAATACCCACTCCCCCATAACTTAACCAAGGAACCTGCACATATATCTGTACAATCCTTCGAAATTCTTGCATAACAGTTAGGTTTGTGTTAAAATCAGCAACCTTGACCCTTCCCCCGTGTCCCAGCCTTTCCTCTATGTACAATACGTTGAACCTGCAACATGACATTGTCACCCATAACATACATTTAGCGAAGGGGCCGTCTAAAGAGAGTGGCACTAAAAAAAGGAATCTGTACATATTGTACTGGTACGACAACTCAAGTGCTAAGCTGTCACCTCTGCGGTACGCTCTCTGCTGTGCTCCTCTTGTGGCTGAACATCACTGAGGCATGTACTTTAAAGAAGATCCAAGAGTACCTGACACTTTTTGTTGGTTTGTTACTCTGCATACATGTACACCTACACAACGTGTAAATATAGATGCATATATGGTAATTCTTTACATTGTATTCCACACACTGCACAAGTTATGCATAGTAACCCCACCCACTAAACCCTCCCCAACCCTGTTGTATCAGTCCTCCGTTCCTCTTCCCTCCCTGAAACACACTCTGATAAAATAATAATAATAATAAAAATTACAGGTAATTTTGAGAGCACTTCCTCCCCTCTCTACAGCAAATCAGAGAATAAGGGAGAGCAATGATTGTGACTAGTCATACACGGCAGAAAGCGCATGAACCGCTTCGCATGGGGAGGTCAAGATCGAGGTTGGGACTGTCCAAGGTGGGGCATCGCTTATCATGTGGCCCACCCCTCTGAGAGGCGGACACGCTTGACGGATGGGCTGTCTTGCTCATCCAGGCCGGGCCGGCCTAATCCTAATGGCGAATGGAAGTCGGGATGGTGGCCGTCACGATCGCTGCCTTCATGCGAGCTGCCGCAGCTGCTGAGGCTGTCGGCTGGGGAGCGGCCCGAGCCCTGGTGCTGCTGGTGGGACGGTAGCGGGCCGTAGCCGGCAGGCGTGGTGCTGCTGGATCGATCTCTAGGAGGAGAAACAGGTTCGGACTTGATGTGCAGGCTTTGAGTAGAGGGCAGGGAGAGGTTTGAACCCTGACATAAGTGAGTGCTAGAGCAATTTCTGTAGGAAGGAAAGGAAATGAAGGGGGTTATGGATCGGAGCGAGTGCTAGTGCACTCCTGTACACAGGCGCCAAAAATACAATCAAATCAGTTACATTTGTTTAACAATACTTAAATGTGGTTATTGTAGGATTTTGAAAGTTTATAATGAATTCAAAGTTTTCTATACAGTGACATAGAACAGTAAGGGTGAGAGAAAGTCACACATATTAAGTGCATAAGAATTCAAATAGGCTATTTGAAGTGTGTATAGGTAATGTGTGTTGTGTGTTTGATGTGTGTATTAAGTGTGTGTGTGTGTGTGTGTTTGGGCTCACCCCAGCTGACTGAGAGCAGAGTGCTGCATGTTCTGGATCTGTTGTTGCTGCCATCCACTCATTGAGCCCAGATGCAGAGTGTTGGCACTGTTAAAGCCAGATATAGAGGACAGATCCGCACTGCTCAGAGAATACTCTAAAAGAAAACACATGACCGGGGTTAACATTTGCATCCTAAACTATGGTGCTGCTTATTTGGATAACAATGTCTCCGCCTGCTGGAGAGACAGAGTTATTACATGCAGAATAGACAAATCAATGAGATTCTGCATTCATTTAATCTGGGTTTAATGAAGTAGGCTAATATCAAATAAATAAATTAAAAATGAAGAAATTCTAATTCTAATAAGCTATACACAATCATGTTTAATTTGAAAGATTCAAAAAACGAATTTTAATAGTTAGTAATATATTTAATATTGCAATATTGTTATGCTTAGAAAATACACATTTCAGAGAGTGAGAGAGAGAGAGAATGATTAAGCAAAGTAAGGTTCACTGCCTTAAATTTCATAGCTTAGGGTTGAAAAGCCCAAGATTTCTGTTTCTTTTACTATCATTTCTCTTTTACATGCATAATAGACAATAAATCAATTCTGCATAGAGATTCTGCATTCATTTAGTCTGGGTTTAATAAAGTAATCTATACATTAAAAAATACATTTATTATTTTGTACTGTTCTCTGAGGTCCACTTATAATGTGATCAAGATTTTTACATCAAAAAACATCATAATTTAGAAGTAATAGGCTATTTTCGGTCCTGTTTTGACCCCCTCATCAGAACACTCTGTTTGAATAGGTGTGGCGGATTGTAGACATCCTTCAGAGATGGACGCTGCTGTGATTTAGGTTAAAAACGCATAAATATGTCATAAAGTGGCACATTCCATAACCTGTCGTTTTGTCAGTTTGGCTTCAATATAAGCTGTTTTTAGACTAAATAGAAAGTTTTGAATTCTGAAACTTACAGGATGTTTTTATAGTACAATGACCTCTTATATGTCAAAAGATAATGGGAATTTTGATTTCTCCATTCATGACCCCTTTAAATTGCATTAATTCTTTATGCTAATTATGCGAATTTACAGAATTTAATAATAGATCATTAGTAACAGATCACTGAACAGTATTATAGATTGTAATTATAGCAGTAATTATATTATGTTATATAATATTAATTTATTATTTGTATAATAAACATTTTTTAAACTTTTTAATACACATTAAAGTGACTAAATTTAATTATATAACTATAAAAAGTAAAATGTATTCCTCTATAGGAAAGCATTTGAAATATTCTACTTAAGATGTGAAATGTGTATATAGTACAACGTATATTCATTATCAGTGTCTGTGAATATAGTATTTTGAGAGGTCAAGTTCTACATACCAGTACCATATGAGGTGGAAATGGCTGATGGATAGCCGCCCATTCCCTGTCCTGGTAGAGTGGGCGTCGCTACAGAAACCACGGGGGTAGCCAGTGACTGCGCAGACTGAGAGTTGTTTATTCTCTGATTCTATAAGAAGAGGAAGAGAGCAGAGGAACACACATACAGATGACTTGTCATGTCAGCATACCTGTATCTTCATCAAACAACTGAGTGATGCACTCAGTGAGCACCACCACCCCACCAAAATAATGAGCGAAGAAATAATCACTTGACATGAAGCACCACTGAACCCTCTCAACCTATGATTTACAATCCCTCACAGGGCACTTGGTCGCTATAGAAACTCAAGGTCTCCAAGGCAACAGAACCAGCAACAGAGAACAGGGTTGAAGGTGTTTTTTCCTCTTTTGTCTTGCTGGCATGATGACTGAACGATGCGACAGAGATTAAGAAAAGCAGTGAAAAGCAGAGGTGGAGATAGAGAGGTCAATGAGACCTGAAAACGAGACTCATGTTGCCACTAGATGTCACTCTGGAGCTTGATTGTGAAAATTTTCCTTATTCACTAATACAACTTAGGAAAAACATTAAGCATGTTTACAGGTCAACATGGGCATTATTGGCATAAGAACAATAAGCTGAACAACTAGTAGTTTTTTATGCGTATGAGGATGACAAATGGCCTTCGGGTCTATTAGCCTGTGTAACAGGTTTGAGTGACAGTGTCACTTACCAATAGAAGGTCAATATCCTCAGACTGATGGCAGTAAAGGGAGGGTGATAAATCCAGAATTAGTGTCATTGGCTGTGAGTGAAGCTGATGGCCACCTATGACACTACGTGAACCTACAGGTGAGCGCTTTACTAAACAAGATCAAAGCTGAGGAGACTAATTATGATGGATTCTAACCTGTGCTTTTCAGCTTATGAAACTACTGGAGAGGAAATGAGGAGAAAGGAGAGGAGAACCACAGAGGATTATGAAGGAACTGAGGTGCATGGTTTTATGGATGTGGTACCATCAGGGCTCTTGGTAAAATTCAACGCAACACACTGTGATGAACTTACAATAGAGGGCATGTTGTTCTTGGCCCCGGGTGGGATGAGCACCCGTAGGTCAGGTTTACGGCTGTTCATCCCCAGGTTCACCGGTGGAGGGGACTTGGCCTGCATGCTCTTGTTCATGCCTCCGGAGGACACCAGAAGTCCTGGAGAGCTACGGTGGTTTCCATAGCCATTTCCTAAAGCGAGACAGAAAGGGAGGGAAAAAGGCATTAGACACAACAGAGCCAAATTAAGTACATCAAACTTTCACCATGCCACACAATTTAAGCAAGCTTCATTTCACTCTCTCGCCTGCACCAGAATGCACAATTTCCACAGTCATCTACTGTGAAGCCTCCATTCAACCCTGTCTGCAGCTCTCCACACGGTTCCAGTGAGCCTTCACCACATGCAGCCATTAAACACCGTTTTATCCGTTCTGGAGTATTGCAACCATCTTTCACCAAGAATATGCTCTTTCAATTTCATGTTTCCACACCATTTCACACAACTTTCACCTCCACCATCACTCATTCATTTGTACCAAGCACTTGGTAAACACACCCTCTCATTCACCCTCCATCAAACCAAACCAGACTCAGCTACCCCAAATCACCCCATCACGCTCAGATGATTTTCATTCATGAATTATTATATGTCATTATGATTCAAAATATGTTTTTTGTCATCCTCTGAGTAGTCCAAGATCCAAGTTCCCCGTTCAACTGATTATCAAGGATAAGCTACACAATTTTTCAACTGATTCTTGAGATATAGGACAAAACCATTTTTTTTATATATTTTAAAAACAGCAACATTTTCACTTTGAAATTAATCTGTGTTGAAATACATTATTTCATCCAAACTATTACATTATCACTCATTCATTACCTCTTAAATCCCTAAAAACTCAATACTTTATATACACTGTAAAAATTCCTGGGTTATTTTTTTTAACCCAAATGCTGGGCTGAGCCTTTTGGGTCATTTTTTTCGGTTATTTTTTCAGTGTTTGGGTAGTTTTAGTGTTAGCCAGCTCCTGGGTCAGACATAACAACCCAATGTTTGGGTAGTTTTTGTATTACTCAGATCCTGGGTCAGACGTAACCCAGCGGTTATTTATCGCAGGGATTTTGCCTTCTCTTCTGGAGAGAGCAGTTCTAAGCGCCATCGAATTGATGCATTTCTTCGGTAAAATACAGGTTTGTGTACATTTTATTTTATATATAAAATCGTTACTGTGCTGTATATCGTTCAATTTCATGCAGAGCAACATACAGGCGCGCGGTGTGAATCACCTAACGTCGGTCTTATCGTGTGATGGAAAAGCCTGATACTCTGCATAAAATAAACGATTTTATTCATAAAGATACAGAATACAAATACTTTGGATGTTAAAATATTTCCTCAGAGCCATTTACTGTTTGTTTTGGACAGGTTATGAAGGCAGTGGCAGTATAGCTCGGCTATGAGTGAAACGCAGGGCGGCGGTCTCAGCTGTGTGCAGTTCCTCACCGAACACAACTACAGCTCGGGCACGAGAGCCAGCGCCGTTACGGTGGAAACAGAATAACAGACTGGTCGTTTACACGTGAATTACTTCTGTTTAATGTTTAATATTTACTTTTAATGTTTGTTAAACGAGTTTAAATAGGCAATATGTATACATACAAACGATAAACAATGCTGTAAATGATAAATAAAGGAGGATTAAAGTTAATCTGTAAACATTATTTAATGTAGCCTATAAAATAAAAAATAAGCTAGTATTATAGTAAAAATGAATTGGCTCATTTGCTGGGTTAAATCAACCCATTATGATGGGTTAAATAAACAACCCAATTTACTGGGTAAAATGAACCCCATATGTGTTCTGTCCTATATTTACCCAGCCCCAAATTGGGTTGTTTTTAACCCAGTGTTTTTTAGAGTGTACATTAAAATATAATATTAATAATATTAATTGGATTAATGTTATACTTAGAAATGTAAAATTATATATAATATATTTTATATATTTTACAATAAAAAAATAAGCTAATATATATTAGTTGATTTTTTATTTTTTTTTAAATTGTCATACATAATACAGGGCTTAAAAAATAGCTTTGAACAGCCACACTTGTTTGCAGCGGAGATGAGGAAAAAACACTGCATTTGATTCCCAAAAGCATTTGAACTAAACTAAACTAAACTAAACTAAACTAAACTAAACTAAACTAAAATTAAAACCAGTTTAATATGCTGAGCTGGCTTTCAAGAAACAATTCTCATTATTATCAATGTAGAAAACAAGATTTTTGTGGAATCCATAAAAACTAAGCAGCAAAAACATTAACAAAAGTATAAATTCTGCTATGACATGTGAGAAGGATAAAGTTCATTGTAATAAAATAAAAATAGTTCATAAGGGTTTACAGTTGTGTCCCCTTATACTTTTGTCAACAACAGCTGATATTTAAAAAACATTTAGTGAAAAAAAAACCACTGGTAAGATTAATGGTTTAATTCGTTAATTGTCATTAATTGTGATAATATTTTCTATATAACGTATTAAAAAAGTAATTTGGTGAAAAATATAATGGTGAAAACTTCGTGAATAATATAACGTCTAGTCTCTTTCAAGAGTGCAAAGGTCATATGTGCAGCTAAATGGAAAGAAGATGAGGTGTTTGGTCTTAAACTAAGCTGAATTCATGACAGATTGCTTGAGAATGTTTATGTTTCTGAGCAAACTGTTGCAGCATCATGTGTCTTTAAAGAAGCTGAGAGATGAAAATGTGGGTAAATGTTCCTCTCGTGGTTTTGCGGTAAGAAGGCAGGTGTTTGATGAATAGAGACAGGTGGCATTGGTAACTCTTGGTGCTTAAGAGCTAATGTCAAATGAGAGTGAAACAGTAAAACGGCTGGTAAGCAATTGAAATTTTTAATCTAATTAATTGCATGATGTGGTGATTAATTAATCTAATTAATCGCACATCAAATTTGGCTGAGAAATTACTTCCAAACGATAATTTAAAGTCATTGTTGCGTAAAGCATCAAACAGACATTACAAAAAGTAGCTTCAGCAAGAAATATTTTTTGATAAAATTTATTACATATACTCTTTTGGACCATGAGGGTGAGTAAATGATGACACAACTGTCATTTTTTTGGGGGTGAACTATCCCTTTAAAATCAAATCCACCACGGATCATCACCATCAGACCGATCGGTGTGTGACATCAAAGTCCCGCGAGAGCTATAGAGAGCAGACGACACTGCATGTTTTTGAATCGCTCTCGCGTTACTTTGATGTCATACACCGGTCGGTCTGTGCAGCACTGCTTCAAATCCAACGCGCCTATGGCCAATGGTTGAACGAGCCAAATGTTTCAACTTCACCCAATTCGTTCAAAACGTGCATTAAGAAATTAAATGCCGCTGTGTAAAACTCAAACAGTGGCATTTTTGCCCCATATCTTAAATTTTAGGGACATTCTAACAACGTTCTCTTGCCTCCATCACGCAGTGAGTTGTTGCCCTGCATCATATTTGTCATCAATCAGCTGTATGAAATGTCAGATGACCCACGTAGGTCTGGGGCAAGGCAAGTGCATTAAATGCGTTAATAATTTTAACGCATTATTTTTCACCGTAATGAATTAACCTAATTAACGCATTAAATCCCCAGCCCTAATATATATATGATTGTAATATCACAATGGAGACGATCAGTTCTGCTTTGTCTTTATATTTTCGTTGCCAAAATTTAGCAAAACAGACAACATTGTGTCTAAAATACAATATTAACTTCTTACTTACTGAACTGTTGTATAAGATAAGTGTCACATTTGCACTCGTGTGATATTGCACTTAGCCTATTGCTCGTGTGATATTGCTTAACTATATGATGTAAATATTAAAACGAATAAAAAAAAACTAAAATCCATTACATTTAATTTACTATTTATATTTGAAAAAATTGCATTCCAGTCATTTCAGGACCCTTTATTTCAAGTGAAAAGGATCGCTCCAAGTCCCATCTGGAGCACAATGGGAAGGTTGCCACTATCACATCTCATTTCCCAAGGCAGCAGACTCTATAAATGACATAAAATCCATGGCCCTTAACTATTGACACTGAAGGCCATCATTTGGCAATCAATGATAAATACATGTGTGCACATGTGGCTTTCTCTGACTACCAGAAGTGGATCAGATAAGCAATCTTTATTCCTCATCCACAATTGCTAACTCGAATTCATCATCTCCCAAGAACCAGTGGGGTACATTATACTGGGAAAAAAATAAGAAGGATTGGAGGAAAGAAGTACAGAGTCTTTGTTTCAATCCAAAACCTTTTTTTTTTTTTTTTGCTTTCAAGGGGGAAATTGTGGAGTGCTGCATGGCTTTTGCCACTTAAAAGAGGGTTAGGAATACGGTAGACATAAATGAATTTCCCAATCATACACTCGAGAGGAAAACTAGACGCAGATGTCATCCTCGGCAGTTTCGCCGTGGTGATTCTTCTTTAATTTGAAGGCGATGGTTTTTGTTGTTTTCAAATGAGAATTCTTGAAAGTGTAATTTGCACGATTCAAGGAAAAAAAGGGGGACATGAGTCGGGAACCAGGAAGAGTAACTGTGATTGTGAGAGATTGTGTTTGTACAAGTGTGAGCGGATGGATGCTATGTGCCATGTGCACTAATGCATTTCCTGTCTCCTCATACATAGTGAAGTACGAGGCTCGAAAAACAGCTGGCTTGAGCTCTTCTCTAAACATGTAAACAGCCACACTTCACTGTTCACAGTGGATATGAGGAAATAACACTGCATTTGATCCCATGCATTTGATAAAAATACATTTCCACACTTAAAGGAATATTACGGGTTCAGTACAAGTTGAGCTCATCCACAGCACTTGTGGCATAATGTTGATTAACAACAACAACAACAAAAAAAACCTCATCCCTGCTTTTCTTTCTCTTAAATAATACATATAAAATTATGTGCTTCACATTTCTGCTTTTAAATCCTCAAAAATCATTCCCATTCACTTCCATTATGTGTCTAACCGTGATTTTTTATATGTGTACTCGTGTCTTGTATTGAAGTCAAAATATTCATTTAAAGTCTTTCAACAAATCAACTTGGGCCACATATAAGATTCAGTGTATATTTGTGCATTTAAACTTTTTAGGTTCAAGCAGTTTGACAAATGCACAATCACAATGAGAAAATCACAGCACAAAAGGACTGAGCAATAGAACCATTCATACAGACTGGCCTTAGCTCTTCTCTGGTAACCATAGAAACCTGTGATTTTGTGATGTGTGCAGATTAATTAAAGAGGCTTGTACAGTACAGTATGCTCGAATCACACAGGCCAAGGTGTATTTAACAACCAGGCTGCTGTCGTTAGTGATCAGCAACACCACGCAAGAGTTAAAATGACCTATCGAGAGCAGACAGACAGAGACGACAAGTTCATCTAAGGACATGTGCTAGACACTGCTGATGAATGAGCCACAGCGACTTGATTTATGGATCAGAAGCGGCACAGCTGGGATTCAGGTGGCCAATAAGTAGCACAAAACTAATTTCTCTCATGCTATTCACTGACTTTTACAGTTGTTTGTTCTGGAAGTCATTGAAAACAGCATCTCAGAGCCAAAACCAGTGCGCAAGGCCACAACAGTGTCCATCTTCTGACTAACGCTGTTTCCCTTGCAAAAGCCACACAAGTCTCTTCCCTGTGCGCTTGTGGCCCAGCTATCGCCCTCACAATGGGGAAGTACTAAAATTACAGCTGCCCAGAAACAAGTGGTCCCCTCCTCACACACAATTCGCCTGATGTGTACACATGATAAAGGAGCCGATTCTATTTCTGGGGCTCCGCAGAGGAGGCTTAACTGTAAATGGGCTTGGCCTAAGTTTCCACTCAGCGTCAAAGCAAGCTGACTGGCTAGTGTGGTTAAATACACGCTCGCTTTCCCTGCGAGTTGGAACATCTCTGATTTCTTGTTGTGGTGTAACGGCCTCATTTAATCCTGTTGTCCGTGTTTGTTGATTCGGTGTTGAGGTTTTAGGCAAGCCCTGGTTCTAGCAACTGAAAGAATTCCACATGTACTGCTACTTCAATGACCCGTAAACTGCAGAGGTGTGGTAGGAGCAGATGCCCATAAACAGTAAATTAACAACAAAAAACGACGCAGAAAGAAAAACTCAACGGACCTGCTATGAGACTCCACCTAAGAGGTAAAAAAAAGACACCTTCACTTTCTCAATTGTGTTGGCTGACCTCTCCAGATCTCAAAGCACAACCCTGTGTCACAGATACATAAATACATGTAGCAGAGGATTTGCGGTTGTCTGAGAATGCCAGTGTGCCGGCCGAACAAATAACTGTCTGCGACAAACATCACCATGACACACTTTTGCTGGAACATGCTGGCAAAACACCACTTAAACCACTCAAAAGATAACATTTATTTGAAACAGAATGTTTTAACTTTACTCTCACCTTTGAATAATGTAATGCATTCTTGCTAAATAAATGTATATATGTTTTAAATACTTTTGTGAATGGTATTAATATCTATCTATCTATCTATCTATCTATCTATCTATCTATTTATTTATTATTGAATTTATATATTTAATTCTGTTCATTGTTAATTCAATGCTAATTCAATTCATTTTTACTTATCTATTCATCCATCCATCCATCCATCCATCCATATACATACTATATACATACTTAAAAATAAATCAGTAATTTTTAAACAAGAAAAATACAAAATAAAATCAAGCTTTGACTAAGGCTAAAGAGAGAGTTTGTGTCGTTTGACTCTCTTTGACTCTTGTTTCCAGAGTTGTGGCCTACATCAACGCCACACTACGCCCTGTGTTAGCCTGTAGTCGGCACAATGGCTATATTTGATGGCTGTAGACCCTGAACGTGGACAGCAGGGCCACACTAACAAGTGGTACTTTTGTGCATTCCAGACAGTGTGGAGAGGAGGTCAGTTGACAGACCTCACCCTCACCCTCATACAATAGACCCCAGGCCAGACAAGGTTACCCAGCTGTGTCCCAGCAACCCAAAAGCCAAGTTCAAAACATCTACAGTCCCGCTTTAAATATCCAAGCCATTTTGCAGTGACCACTGGCTAGTGGTTAAGACTGGCAGACCTTCATACACACACAGATGCACAGACATGCATACACAGACATCCACATATACCCAGAGACTCAGAGGCAACCACAAGTCAAAGCACCACTGTGACTGTATATCAAGTGGATTGTTTTTGTATACAGAAACTCTTATACAAACTTCTGAAAAAGATTGGGCTACTAGATGGTAAAATAGTCCAAGTATGTTTTAATTGTTATCCTACAAAAGACATAAAGCAGAAGTACAGGGTGAGAAGAGAGTTGTGTGCTATCATGTTCGGATGAGCTGAAGCAAACAAACGGAGGACACAGGACAAACAGTGCAGCATCTGGCTAATGCCAATATGCTTGTTTACCTCTTTACTAATAAAAAACCCTGATATTTACAAAGCTTATAGGGACAAACTATATTAAAGAGCACACAAGATGAGTGTGAGCATGTGATTTCACCAAACCTGACAAATTCAGCAAGACAATTGTTTAATGCTAAAACTAAAAGGGTTACGATTTTTTTTCGTAAGAAATTAATAGTTTTAATTCAGCAAGGATGCATTAAATTGATAAAAATGACAGTAAAGACATTTCTATTGTTACAAAATATTTCTATTTCAGATAAATGCTGTTCTTCTGAACTTTCTATTCATCAAATAATTATTAAAAAAAGTATTATGGTTTTCACAAAAATATTCATCAGTACAACTGTTTCAATCATGATAAGAAATCAGCATATTGATTTCTGAAGGATCATGTGACACTGAAGACTGGTGTAATGGCTGCTGGAAATTCAGCTTCGCGATCATAGGAAAAATATTTTTAAATAAATTATTAAATATAATACATTTAAAAATTAATATATTTTAAAATATATTAAAACAGTTATTTTATAAAATTATAAAATGTATTTTTAAATTGTAATAATATTTCATAATGATACTCTTTTTACTGTATTTTTGATCAAATAAATGCATCATCAGAAAGCATAAATGACTTTCAAAAACATTAAAATGTTCTTACGAAACTTTTGAAGGTAGTGTATATGCTGATTGATACACACATTAGAACAAAAACAAAATTGTTAAGAAATTATTTAGCAAGAATTTGAGTGAAAAAAAAGAAAGAAAGAAAGAAAGAAAGAAAGAAAGAAAAAAAACTATTTTCAATTACTGTGGCTGTTAGGTCTGAACCAATCCAGTTCAGCCTAATTCACTTAATGACTGAAGTCTGCTAAGAAATTACTGTGAATACAAGCCCAGCTTATACAAACAGAACTTTCAGCTGAATATCTGTGAGGCTGGTTAGAGCTGGAAGAGAATGTGTGCTGTTATTGGCTGAGTAAAAGTTGTGATGTAGAGGGAACATACTGTAGTATATGGGGATGCCGTCCTTACCAGCACTGGTGCCCACGCCAGTGGAGAGATCAGTGCCCATCAGACCACCTAGCATGGGAAGAGAAAGACAGCAAGAGAGAGATTTCAGTCACTTCATTGCAACTGACATCCACATCCTACCACAAAATCTTCCTTCTTAAAGCTGTCAGGTCATTTATTCAACGCCCTCAAGCCACAGAGATCTTCCTCCCTCCCAGCACGTTTAATAGCGATGGAGACCAAAAGACAAATAAAATGTGACAGAGACGTGTGTGTGTGTTTGTCTAAGAAGAACAAAACACTGTCCTTTTCCACCTCAACACACTTTTCTGAGGGGGAAGCGATGTGGCCGGCTGGGCTCGGTCATGGTGTCCAAGAAAAATTACACATTTTTATTTTTAAGCATGCAGGGGAGCAAGTGTGGTCAGAGGCGTGCAGGCTGGGCCAAGACTCATATTTAGACAAGCGCTCCTGGAATACAGAGCTGATTGCATCAGGTGAAAGCAGTTTTAATGACAGAGCTGTGGGTGAGAGACTCTATCTAATGAAGCAAGACAACACAATGACAACAAACGGCCAGCAGGATCGTGCTGTACGAACATCGGTCACAGGAATTACAGACGAAAGGTTGAATGGATAGAAATATAGAGGAATGCTGATTATTAAATTAAATATTAATAATAGTTCATTATTCAGGTACATATTTAAAATATGAAGCCAGCATGAAAGAGAATTTGTAATTTTAATAGTATTTTTAATTATTATTTTAAAATAGTATTTTTTCTTGCCTCCGTGGCTTTCACTTTTTTTCAGTGTTGCTTGCATCAGCATAATAGAAAAGTTGATTCAGAGGCAATGAAAGTTATTTTATTTTAATTAAACATTTTTTTCCAGAAAAATTTAGTTTTTACCTGCACTAGGTGGTCTGTGTGTGACCCCGGGTGACATGCTGTTTCTCTGCAGGCCGTGGTGGGCCAGTGGAAGCAGGTTATGATTGCCTGGGTATATCTGGTTATTCATGGGGATGGGCATCTCGTAGGTGGAGGAGGGCACAGCCTGGTTAGAAACAGAAACAATATATATATATATATATATACCATTAAGATAATAATTAGTAATGTAAACTACAATAATAATGGTGACGACTAAGAGTTAAACACACTGAATACAAAGGAGAAGTGGGAAAAAACAAGATAGACATATTGACTAATATGTTGCATGCAATGACATCACTCCTTAGAACTCCTGAGAGGTATTTCTGTCCATTTTCTCTGTTATCTACCATAAATGAACAAGCCGAGATGACTCTAAACTCTCTAAATCTCTGTAAATCCTCTTGTTCGAATCACTCCAAAAGACACAGGCTTAACCTTGAAGAGACTCCTTCCTCCTTCATATTATGTTTATGTTTAAGGACAAAATAGCCCCTAATTGTAGCCCTGTGTCTTGAGGGTCTGTAAGTGCTCATCTGGGAAAGCATCAACTGACAGGAACTGAAGAGGAGCCTCTCGCTCTTTCTCACTCTTTCATTCTTCATTAACTCACAAGGCCACAGCAATCATGGCTTGAGGCAGCCAAATAATTTAAGGTCTTGGTGGGCACAGCTTCCCTTTCGTTAGGTGTTCATCCTTCCATCTTTACCCTCATGTTTTCTTTGGAGTCTCAGAGACCCCAAGGCCCTTTTAATAGCTTGAAAAATATTAGTTTGATGCTTCATGACTTTCTCTAATCTTATGAGAACTGGTTATAAACCAATTTCTAATCTGATTACACCAACCATTTGTTGTATTTTTGGCTGGAGTAAAATTCAAGCATGCTATTAAATAAAAAAAAAGTGCATGTTTAGATTCTGACCAAAAAAGAAGGATACTGCTTCAATAATATCAGCCTGCTTTAATTAATAAAATGTATTAAAGATTATAGGAAAATAAGAGGTTAATAACAAAACTACTAAGTACATGATTCAATACAAACCGAACTTGAGGAATCTTTAGCATTTTTGTGCAACTTTCCTGGACTCTCTTGTGTCTTTATTTTTATTTTTTTTAAATGGAAAAGATTTCCACATCTTTATGTGCACGTGAGCCTAGGCATCTTCTGCATGGTGCCACTCTTTCTCTTTGTGCTACTGTACTCTCTAACCGGGAAAATATAACTCAGTCACTGTGACCACTATCTTCACCACCATCATTTACCACTTCACCCAACCCAACCTAATTCTCCTAACCAATAAAACACTGTAGCTTACTGGACAAATCTTTAACCACACAAATGTACATCAGTAGTTTGCTTTGAAACATCCTTAACTTCTCAACATCATGTAATATTTGAAAACTTTCAACTGACTGGAAATTATTGTTTATTTCATACAGCACTGGCAGGTAGACAAATAGATATATAGATAGATGATTGATAGACAAACAGACAGACAGACAGACAGTAAAGTTTATTTCTCCTAATTCTGTGACACACATAGTTAGGAAAGCACATGCACCTTAGGTTTGCAAATTAATTTGCTTGTTTCAATCAGGCTGTAGGTTCAGACATGCAATGAAGAGTATCTATTCCTGAACACCAATCAATGAAAGGCCTTCCAGCGCACAAAATATACTTGAGGTTAATATGACTGTATGTCTTACAATAATTGTCTTTGTGCTTCTTCTTGTTTTAGTCGTATCTCAGAAGTGCAATTATCTCCCATGCATCCAAAGGCAGTGCCAGCGTCATTATAAATGCTCGATATACTACATCTGCATGATATACTGTATATACTTTAAATGAGTTCTATATATGGTACATAAGGTTTTATCAAGATTAGAATGAATTGCTTTGCTTCTTCAAATATGTTTGTTAGCTTTTTCACAGAGCTGTTAGTTTTTCACCTCTCCTCTCTTCACTGTACTTACAGGTATCTTCTGAGTCTTGATCATTAGATCAAACTCTTCATTAATCTGTTTGTATTTCTCCTCCGTGCGTGGAGTGAGAGCGAGAGCAGACTCGAGCTCCAGGCTCTCGCCGCCTTTGTTCTCCTTCTTGCTCAACGCCTGAAGGCCCGCGCAGGGCGAACAGTGAGCCAGAGCACACGGAGAGACAGAAAAAGAGAGAAAGAAAAGGAAGTGTGAGAGGGCTTGTCTGAGATGCAGGTACTTACACATATCCTCTGTCTGCTGATCATGTGCAGATCAATGTCGTCGTTGATTTTACGGTACTTCTGTTCCTCTGACTCTGGGCTGTGGCCCACTGAGTCGTCTGCGTCGGGGTCTGGGCTGTCACAGCCATTTAGACCCTTCTTTCTCAGGGTCTGTAAATACAAGTTTGCACACAGTTCAAATACCAACCACCACAAAGACCCTGAGATGGGTTTCATACAAGCTGTATTTAGACAGGATTAAACGGAATACTTTCTAAAGTTTGAAAACCATCCATGTAGAGTCCACTTCAGAATTTGGGGGGAAACTTCCTCAAAACAATTATGTATAGTTATATACAGTATCACTGAAAAGTTTGAGGTCAGTAAGATTTATATATTTAAAGAAACGAATACATAGTATTAAAAAAATGATCACGGTTTCCACAAAAAAAATAAAATAAATAAAATTAAGCAGCACAACTGTTTTTAACATTGATGATAATAGGAAATGTTTATTGAGCACCAAATCAGCCTATTATAATCATTTCTGAAGGATCAAGTGACACTAAAGACTGAAATTCAGCTTTGCCATCCCATTTTAAAATATATTTAAAAAGAAAACAATTATTTTAAATTGTATCAATATTTCACAATATTACTGTTTATATTATATCAAATAAATGCTGCTTGGTGAGCATTAAAAAAATGTCTTCCAACAATATTTTATAAAAAATATTCTTTCAAAAACTCTCACCAACCCCAAACTTTTGAATGGTAAAGTATGTATTTAATATAATAATAATTTAATTTCATAATTATTTAGGTCAATTTATTAGCAAGTCAATCAACTAGTAGATCACAGTTTGAGAACCACTAGTGCAGAAACTTTAAAAGGGTTGTGAATGAAGAAATTGAAGCTGATGGTTTATTTTCTAAAATTCTTTCAAGTCTTGCTTGCTTTTAGATTATTTTCTTAAGGTCATGTTATTTATATTGATGTAATATAAAATAATCATAAATATTCCTTGTAAGCTGGTTTAAAAGAAGCTGTCGAGACAACAGGATACAGATGAAGGAAGGGCCAACCTAAAATGCAAACGTTAATATTTAACCAGGTCTGGGTACCAAAGAGAAACAATTTCTACATGTGATTTTAGCAGAGTGCAACAGGCCACAGTACAGAGACGCCTATAAAGCTGGTGCAAATAGATTAACAGAGAAACACCCAGTGAACCTAAAATGATACTTTTGATATATATAACCATTAAGAACATGAACCAAAAATGGGATGAAGCTGAAACGTTGTGCTAAGCTTAAGCAAACAAGCTAGTGTAACAGTAAAAGAAAGAATTGTGGGCTCTGCTGATATTTTAAAGCAGCAGTTTCTTTCTCTGCCACCTGATGGCCACCTTCTAGTAGGAATGAGATCTTCCTCTCACAGTAGAGTCGGCCTATGAGAGAGTGTCTGCCAACTGGGAAATGTTACTTTAGTATTAACACTTACATTTTTTTTTAATTACTTAAAATTACTTTAAAACACTTAAATTACTAATAATTTACTACACACCATTGTGTTCATTGAATGTAGTTAAACAAGAAATAAAAACTTGAGGCACACTGCCACATACTGCACCACAGACCCACAAAAAGTCTTCAACTCTCTCGTGTAATTATCTGCACAAGGTTCTTGAGGAGTCTGACGTTTCATCAAAGTGAGACGTTCCACTGGATCAACTTTTTCTAAGTATGGCGTGGCGAGATATTAGCCACCAGTTAACATATGTGCAGCTCTCACACATAGTCCTTCTCTGCCTTCATCTGCCTGTCTGCATCAATCACACGATAATTCATTTACTCTGCTGACGTGAGGGCTTGATGAAGACAGGTTTCTCATCCTCTTTTCTTTGCTATGACATGCTTCTTTTAGGTGTTGAGACATTGTGTGGAGAGCGACAATGCGTGATGAGAGCTTTTTTATTCCTTTATACATATTGAGCTGATCAAATGCTTTGAAGACGAGTACCGGCATGGTTGTTTTGGGCGAATGAAATAGAAAATTATGGACATTTTGAGATATAGTGTGTCAGTCATTAAAAAGACAAAGTAAACAACTTCATAATGTTCATAAATATACACACACACACACACACACACACACACACACATACATACATAAATAGAAATAGAAATAAAAATAAAATAAATAAATAAAAAATAGTTTCAAAGTTGAAAATAAAAATAAAAATTACTGGAGTATGTTTTACAAGAAAATACGTTTTATACTTCACGTTAAATTCAATTTGTTACTTTACCATTTATTTGTAATTGTTTGTGAAATTTACTAACAATTTCTGAGTTCAATAAAATTGGTTACTTTATTTTTTGCCTCAAATGATAGGTTGCCTCCTAACAACAGAACTCAGGTATTGCCTCGGCAACGGGGTGGAGGGAATATTTAGGGTGTAGAGCGGCCGATGTCAATCTGAGGCAGAGGAGTGCAAAGAGGCAGAGTAGACTATAGAGTGCTGATGGGAGGGCATGCTGGCTGAGTGAGCGCTCAAGCTGGGATAGGCAGTTTAAGACCCAGCATGCAGACGCTGTGAACACCCTAAAGGTCTGCCGCTACGCCACTCATTCCAGATATGTGCACCTGTCAAGAGTATCTACACCTGTCACCAGCCCTCTCTCTCTCTCTCTCTCTCTCTCTCTCTCTCTCTCTCTCTCTCTCACACACACACACACACACACACACATTCTGCTGTAGGGGGATAGAGTTAGCCAATAGCAGGATGTATGCTGAAGATGGCCATAAATGGCTAAACAAACACCCATTACTCAGAGAAAAAAAATAAATGCTCACATGTTGCTCTTTCATAGCTCAGGAGCCTAAGTGGAGGTCTCAATTATGTCTCTGAAGCATCTTTTTCTCAGGTTAATTTAAATAAAAAATAAATGAAAAAGTGAGATAACTGACATACAGTAAGAGTACAGAGCAATAAAATTAATTAGTACAACTCAGATAATGTGATCTTGGAAAATGTTAATGAAAAAAAAAAGTAACTTTTGATTGCAGACTTTGGCATCTTGGCAAATATGAGCATATTTTAATTACCAGGTTCATTTTCTCAGTAGAAGTAGATTCAAGCAAAAGTCTTCATTTGACCTTTATTTAATCTCATTGCTAATAAACAATTGAGACTTTAAAAATATCTAATTAAACAACAAATGCATTTATTATAATTATATAATTTATATGTTAAAACAGGTAATAATGAATAAATGTTATAATCATACAAGTTACATGTTATAAATAAATTAAATTAAATTAAATTTGTATTAATTTGTTCAACCTGTGGACAACTTGGAATGTTTCAAGGTCGACCAGTGACAACAGATCCATTTGTTCCCCATTAGTCTACAGGGGTTTGTTTCTAAGTAGGGGACTTGTGCAAAAGTTTCTGTCTGAACTCCATTTAATAAAATGGCTGTCTAGGAGAAACAACTGAGATTTTAAAGAGATCCCATTAGAATTTTTTCTTTCCTATGGGTTTATAATGACTCACTCATAATCACCCCCATGCTCTTCATTTCTGAAGGGAGGCAAAACACACAGCCAATGCAACTGATTTCCCAAGAAGCAATGGCAACATTAATGCTTCCAGTTTGTCTATCTAAAAATAAGATACAGTAGACAACAAAGACCCTGTACTTGGACCAAGCAGCGAGAACATTCTGACATCTTAATAGCTCTGCAAGATGAAAGCTGTGTGATCGTCTTTACAAAACATTATTGATGAGGAGTAATCAATCTAACAAAGTGGAAAATGGCCAGGCGGGGGTGAGGGGGGTTGATAAAATGCTAAAATGCACAGAGATAGTCAATAGAGAGCTGTGGAGGGATGAGCGGCTTCTGAGAATCAAGAATCAGTGGAGACAAGGAAGGGAAAAGTGTGGGAAGGAATGTCTCCTTCAATGGTATGCTCCTAATTAAACTCTTTCATACTTCTCATCCCTCCTGGCTCCTTCTGTCAGACCTCCTCTCAGGGCTGAAGCCTAAATAATGGACTGATATCAACTACGGTCTTGCAATTCCAGCTGTAATCAAGCCAGAGAAACTCGAGTAGCCAAAGACGATTCCCTGCTGTCTTCACTACTGATCATTTTACTCTGGCCTCTTTTTAAAATCTGAACAGTGTCCAGTCCTCATTTAGACATCTAGTTAAAACCAAGCCAGATTTATGAGGCATTCTGACCCAGACAGACCATCATGGTTTATTTTCAAGAGGATTTCTGTTATGGAATGGAGCTAACAGGTTTGCAAGGAGGTGTTGAGAAAGTCCCACATTCAATATTCTGCTTATCGAGACCAGGAGATAAGCTTTATTTATATGATCTGACAACAAATAAAAAAATCAAACAGCTTCATTCTGTTCTTTCCGGAATTCAATTCAATTCAATTCTTCTGTGTAGGGCTGCATGGTTAAACGTATTTTAATCGTGATGAAGAATTCTGCTTACCTCGATTAATGAAGCATAATTGTCTGTGATATTCAACCACTGGCTGTTTATCCTGAAAACGTTTTTCCATTTGACATTTCCATTGTCTTGCATTGGTAACAAGCCAAACATGAATCTCGACTATGTTTTTTTTGCGATTGTATAGTTGCTGAATCAATGCACGTATGCACCTCTGTGCTACAAGACAAAGTTTTCCTATTTGTTTTAATGTAAACAATTTGAAATTACTGGAATTATTATTAGGAGTTTCACAGTTAGATAAACTTTTCAATATTAATAATGTATAGAGTGTGTTAATGTATACGATAAATATAATAACTCAGGAAACTAGATGAAGTAAAAAAAAAACTGTGTATAAGTTATTTTGATTTGTGCTCACGTGAAAGTGGAATAATTTGGATTAAATGTAAAATAATTTTTTCACATGAGAATCATTTAAAACCAAAAAAAAAAAAAAAAAGTTTAACCATTATCATGCAGGCCTGTTGGTGGAAGGTCACTTGATGCTCTCTCTCCACTTTTAAATCATTTCTGTGCCACTATTGGACAGATCCAAAGAACGTGCACTAATAATCAAACTTTGCACTGTTACTTTGAGGTTCAAGTGGAAAATTTACATTAATTTTCATTAGCTCACGTTAGCGGTTTACAAAAAAGACATAATTTCACACATAGGTCTATTCTGGCAGCTCAGTGACTCTCCTTGCTCAGCACATGTACAAGTGTTTTTTTTTCCCCCCTAATTCTTTCTCCCTCACACAAATCCACTATAAAGCCACTAACTCCAAGGTGGTCCCATTAGGCCAACAGAGATGACATCATCCACCTCAGCAGTCACGCCTCCACCATGTGTGCGCTGCGAATGAGTTGAAGTTGATTACTGCACACGGTCGTACATGCTTCTTGCTTCAACAGAGTGGATGGGGGTCAGGGAAGCTCAGTGACAGACACGCACATGATCCAAATGCAGTTGCCTAACTAAAAACTCTGTACTCTGATATGGTACTTTTGGGGGGACCGCAGAGTCTCCTGCTCCCATTGAACACACAAGAGCAGAACTTTAGGGAGAGAGCCAGTCTGTCTTGACCTCATTGGAAGCATATGGCTGGAGAGAAAGCAGGGAAGCCACTGTTTCATTAAGTGTGGTTTGAACATGCTACAACTGTGTAGCGAGACACAAATGCAGATGACAACGGACGTGGCCTCCATATGTGCCTGTCTGTGTGTGTATGTGTACAGTATAATGGTAGTGTGAGGTGGTGCATCACAGAAGACCATCTATCTTTGAACTAACCCATCAAAACCCAAAAAACAGCTGCTTTACTATAATTTGCTTTCTTTGAGCCCTTCCCCCTTTACACTGTAAGCAAGCATTAAAGAGAAAAACTATACCAATAATGGTAGGAGTCATATCAGACATTTCTTCCCTTATAAGGTCAACTTTTAATGCTAATGTTATAACCCCGCCCCCAATGGTCATTGTCCTACTCTGAAGGTCTGAATATGGAAAAATGAAGCAGTGACACACGTGTGCATGTATGTAAAGAGATTTACATCAAAACATGAGAAAAAAACAACAACCTCAAACTTTTAAATGGTAGTGCATTTATGTATAAATGTATATGTGTGTGTGTGTGTTCAGATCAGTCTGATTTCCAATATTTGCAGAATGAACAAGCTGTTTTTGCAGCTTTAGTTACAACAAATGATCTTTTTTCATTAAGAAGTTTTCAGTTATAAAAGTTACAGTATGTTTTCCTGACACAATGAACTCTTTTATCTCAACCGATCAAGGACAATTTGATTTCTCATGATTACAGAAAGTAATGGATAAGTAATATCATACCTTGAGCATCTAATTACATCCTAGAATGGATGAACACAGGGAAAGACTAAATCCACTTACAATTCTCTATATTTAGGCATTTCTAAAATTAAATCTATTCCCGATATAAAGGCATAATGTGAAGTAGTACAGAGAGAAAGACGAAAGCTATCTAGCTGTTTTGAAGAGTATAGCTGTTACTCAAAGAAACATTATTCTTAATGATAAACTCTAGGGAAAAAATGGTATGCTTGTGTCTTTATTTACTACCTTTTCAATAGTTTTTCAGATTCTGGCACATGACTGTAAAGCGTGTCATCTCATATTCTGTCTCCATGGTTGTTAGCAAGACAGACAGACAAGTCATTCATATGACCTAATGGAGCATCCCATACATGCCCACAATGACACTCAGTCAAGCTAAATAAAGGGGTGCTTATACCATGGCCAACTTTCCATTTGAAACATGCTGGTTATGTCTTTATGTCTTGTTTTATTTCCAGAGAGACAGAAGGACACATATCACACGCACACACACATATATTGAAAGGGCTGTGATTCTTTTTTTGGACAGAGTGAGCTGTGAACACTTGCTTGCACACACACACACACACACACACACACACACACACACCTATCATAATAGTGACATTCCATAGCACCTGACCTCTCTGGCATGACCTTGTGTTTCCACACCCTTCACATCTACACCCACATACAGAAATAGATCGCTCATTTTCCACTGACAGTATGAGGGACAGCCACAGAGGACAACCTTGTTTCCTTATCTTAAGCTCTGATGTCATGTGTTCTGTTGATTTAACATTAGTTTCACATCATGCCCCCCCCCTCAATTACATTAATTTTTACTTGTAAATGGGTGACACTGCAGTGGGTTAGTTCCTTCTAAAACTATTTTAAATTTTTTTTGTTGTAATTGTTTTAATTATTATCCATGTAGCTTCATTCTGCATTTTTATTATTACCTCATATTAACTGAGAGATTACATCCAATATTTGTACGTTAAAAATGTATTTGTCACACTGCAGTAATGTTTATTAAAAATAAAAGTTAACACTTGACAATAAGATTCAATTTGTTAATATTAGTTAACTGCATCATTAACATGAACTAAAAATAAAACAATCTAAAACATATAGTGTTAATTTATTGTTACTTTGAACATTCACTAATACTGTCACGGAAACAGGTGTGTGGAGGCAGGCAGGACGACGAGGACAACAAGAATTCCACTACTCACTTTTAATGTAGACACAACAAGGCAGGTACAGGTAGGTGAAACACACACACACTCGGGGTAACATTCACAATAACCGACACTAAAGCTCTGACAGACAGGAACTAATATATGGTGGTTAATTAATGGCAGACAGTTGAGCACAATGAGGGTAATTGATGATTAGTACGGGCTAAACCAACACAAGGGGAAGAAACCACAATAAACAGTCCACAGGGGCGTTACAAATACATTATTCAAATCAAAATTATTAGAATTTTATTTATTTATTTAATGGATTTCATCTAGCATAAACTAATAATGAAAAGTTGTACTTTTATATAATTTTAACAAAGACTACTACATACTCTAACAAATATATTACTTAAATGTTAATTAATGCATTAATTAACCTTAACTAATGGGACTTCATTATAAAGTGTTACCAAATAAACTAATGAATGAAATCACATCATAAAACATAGTGAAAAAAAAAATCTTTAGGGGACTTAAAATACACACTTTCTCTTATACATTCATTAATTTAAATCTAAAATCGTTCATATAAATTCATATAAAATTTAACCTACAATCACAGCCCTTTCTATAAATGTGAATAAGTGTATGTGCGCACTATTCTGTGTCTGTAAAATGGAAGCACTGGACTAGTCATTCAAATCCGTTTCACTAGCTATAAACATCCTTTAGAGTCTTCATAAATACATAAATGATAACAGCTTTTATCCACTGGATCAAATGTTTAGTGGCACCCCCAGGTCTGGCGGTGGAGGGGGACGCAGTCCAAGGGCAGTGGTTCACTAGAGGCCTCCACACAAGCTGTTGAATGAATAGAGTCTTGCTTACTCCCCCTGCCACTCCACGCCTATTCTTCTCCATTCGCTTTGCCAGCGCAATAAGCCAAGTGCTAAATTTAGCAACAGAGCATGCTATTTTTAGACCACTACCATTTTTTCAAGACATTTATTAGGGGAAGGATACTAAAAAAAAACTCATGCACACACACACACACACACACACACACACACACACACACGGAGGGAGGAAGGGGGAGAGGGAGGGGGCTCTTAATTTGGACACATCTGAAATGCACTCATTTTTAAAGTGTTGCTGGAGACGCTTTGCAGCTGTTTCCAATCAGAAGGAAGTGTAGAGAAAACACAAGAAATTTAGACCGAGCAAAGGAGAGAACGAGAAAGTGAGGCAGAACAAATGTTCTCGGTTCTCCTCGCTGACATCCAGCAGCCATGTGGTAGAAGTTCAACAAGTTGTTCTAAGGCTGTGGGGTCAAAATGCTCTGAACTGGTGCTGCTCCTCACTGAATGCTTTGAAGGCTGGGGAGATGTCTCACACACGTGTCAAATTTGAGTTATTTTTCAACATGTCAAGGATGTGTCGAAATTTACATCTGGTTTGTTATGATATGAAGACTTCTGAAATCTCTCAGTCTGCAAGAAGCCAAATCATTCTGTGATATTTATATATATTTACATCTTTATTCATTTATTAACATGTTCACATATTCACTACCATTCAAATGTGTGGGCTCATTAAGATTTTTTTAGTGTTTCTGAAAGTAGTCTCCTATGCTCACCATAAAGGCTGCATTTATTTAACCAAAAATACAGTAAAAACAGTGATAGTGTGAAATACTGTTTTAAGTTATAATACCTGTTTTATATTTTTATATGTTTTAAAAATGTAATTTATTCCTGTGATGGTAAAGTTGAATTTTCAGCACCATTACTCCAGTCTTCAGTGTCACATGATTCTTCAAAAAGCATTCTAATATTCTGAGTTGCTGCTCAAGAAACATTTCTTATTATCAATGTCGAAAACAGTTGCACTGCTTAATATTTTCAAAGGATTTTCAGGAATTACAGGAACTTTCAGGACAACCTGATGAATAAAAAAGTTCAAAAGAACAGCATTTATTTGCATGTATTTCATAAAATTATAAATGTCACTTTTGATCAATTTAATGCGTCCTTTGTCCACATTAAATGTGGCACTGTTAATCTCCTCTCCTCCTCAGTTGACTTGCCTGTCACGGGGTTTATTTACTTAACTAGACAAAGCCTCTTCTGAGTTTAATGACAAATTCTGGCAAAAATATTGAGCTTGAACAATGCTCGGTTCAATTACCATAAATATATTGACTCTTCGCGTGAGGTAGATTATGGTGATACACAAATATTTCCCTCTATCAGATGTATGTTTGTTTGTAAGAGGACACAGTTATGTCAGTGTGTTATGTCATAGCGGGTCTTTGTAAGTTAAATAAACGGTCATTGAGTCTTGGCGCTGAGAGAAAATCGCTGTAGGCTAATGTTCTCTCTGATCTCTAATTACTCAAACTAGTAAGAAAGAAAGTCTTTTCAAAAGACAACTGAGGGAATATTTTACTGGAGCAGCCTACTAATGTGCAACGTCCTTATGAGGAAAATATCTTTTAATGAACTCTTTACTGCCACTTTGAAGAGAAATGAAAATGAAATTCAGTTAACTAGTGTACCTTGTCCACATTAAGCATTTTCCAAGAGGTTTAATGAACCTGTGTTGATCTTATTTTTTTTCCCTTTCTCCGTCTACTTTAAACAGATGCAAGTTGAGAGAAGGCTGATGCCTGCAACCCTTCTCACACGTCTCAGCACACGGCAACACATATGAGGGTGAAACATCGTGAGGAAGCTTTGCGGAATCCCATTAACCAAGCAGGTAGTCATTAACAGTGTGACCTTTGGAAATAATCACCAGCCTCCCTCCCTGTCGCTCTCTCTCTCAGTTTGTCTCCAGATGCTTGCGGCTAAACGCGCTCCTTTCTATTGCCGATTTTTTCAGAAGTTGTGGCGGTGAGAGAAGAGAGAAGATTAAAAGGTGGCTGTTCAGATAAAGCTAATCTATGATGCGATGGGTTTGGCAAACTCTCTCTCAAGTGTTTGTGTCCTGTTCACACTACCGATCCATGTGATGATGGGAGTGTTGACATGAGTAAAGCATGCAGCCACAATGTGCTTCTTTTCTTTCACAGCCATGCTAATCTCTCTCGGTTTTGCCTCATTTTTAATAACTGTGCTGCAAAAAAAAAAAAAAAAAACACACACACACACACACACACACACATGTGACAGCAGAACTGGGGTAAAAATGAAAGGAGCATGCAACACCAATACACAGAGTCCAAAAATGACAACATAACCCCTGTAGCACACTACAGGAGAAAACACACACACACACACACACAACAACAACAACAACAACAACAACAACAACACAAATTAGAATAGTGCTTACTAATTAATCATTTAGCTGTCGTTTTTAACCAAAGTGATATTAAACATTAATTTACTGATTTTATATAAGTAATAAAAAAAATTTATTACTTAAATATATAAAATCAGAGCTCTCTCTCTCTCTATCTATATACTATCATATTTTATACAAGTCCTTAATTTACTGAATTTATATTTGATATAATAAAATGTTTAAAATTATATACATTTCTATTATATTTTATAAAAAAATATATATGAATATTTTACAGCATTCATTCATTTTATATAATAGTATAATAAATAAATAAAAATAAATAAAATGAATGTATATAATTGCATGATGTTTATTTTATATAATTTATAATGTTTTATAGTATGTTTAATTTTTATATTTTATTATTCATTCATTTACTGATTTAAAAAATGTAATAAAATAAAATAATAATGACCATGACTTTGGTGAGTATCAATACAACTGATCCCTCAACTGTTGTTAAAAAAACAAAACAAAACAAAAAACCCTCAGCTGAGCTCTAATGCTCCACACATGCTGGGAACAGTGCATTATAGGAAGTCTATGGCCGTTTAAGTTTTTAATCTCCTGCCAAATAAACGCTGCATTGCAACTGTGCCAATAAGAGAGCATTTTGACAACCAAACCATGTTGTTTTGTTTTTGTTGTTTTTCCCCCCCTGCTAATCTAAAACTAGATAATTTTACCTTACACAAGCACTCGTAATTTGTTCTTTCTTCGTGACTTAACGTGTAATTATCTGGACCTTCCCACCTTTTGTCTAGCCCCAGATGTTAAGACGTAGGAGACTTTTAATGAGTTTTTGTGTATAAGCTAAACGCGCTAGGAAAGGTGCTTTGATTGAGGTATGAAGAGCATGTAAAAACTGAGAAATATGTTCTGTGTATGTGACTTAGCTTGCACAACAATGAACACACTTGTTAATTTGTTTGAACCTGTTTTTATTTTATTTATAAAGGTCCCAGTTAACTATGAATCTATCACCATTTTGTCTTGTACTTAGATAAAATCAAAGCGAAAATATCATTTTGACAAACATTTTTTTAATCCATCTACAACTGAGAAAGTTTTCATCTCTCGCAAATCATTTTTCATGTATCTTTTCTCATGTTTATATCTTTTACTACGCAAATGCCAAACTGAGAAAAGCACAACCGTGTACATTTCAGTTGAATGAAAAAAATGTCCTGACCTACGAAAGCAGAGATAAAAATGGATGAAAACGGAAGGCATAAGCAGAAAGAAAGAACCAGGGAGAGTAGAGTAGGGTAGAAGAGCCTCTAGCCTCTCATAAACAGAGCTAAAGAGGCTGGGCAAGCCTCTCACTGCCTCTCTCCCAACAACGCTAATTATCAACCAAAGACATGCTAATTACATGGAGCTTTATTGCTAATGTAGCGGGCTGCTCTTCAAGACACCCACACGCTGCGCCCGGCTCCCCTGCCTCTCCTTATCCTCCCACTGCACCCCACAGGCACTCCAGGCAAAGATTGTTCGGATTTGTGTGTTTTATATGAGTGTGTGTTTTCAGCCCGTTTAAACAATGCTAAATCTTTGTATGTACAGCACATGTTTGAGACGGTCCATAGCCGATACGTGTTTGTATAACATGTCTCGCACACACTCCACAGCTCAAAGCTGAACTATGGCACTGATACCCCTATGCCGAGTTCCCCCTCCGGCCCACCCCAAGGCCTCGTCCCCATCCTGCCATCACAACAGGAAGTCTGCTTTGTTCCTCTTTACCTCCTACCGCCCACATCCCCTGGCCGTGATGTAACCTAGCAGCAGAAAAACGGGGCCCTGCAGGAGCTCAGCACTTCAGCGTCGACAAATCCAGTTAGGGCAGCATTTTAGCCACCTTCAAATCGATTTCTCCAACACGAAATCTGGCAAATTGGAAAGAAACTCCACTAAAGCTGTTGCTTGGTGATGGAAGCAGTTTGACTCGCTATGCTCTATTTTATTTCCACTTCGATGTTTGCGTGTGCTGATTTTCCCAGTGTGCTTTGAATTTCTGTCTTCACGTGGCAGAGCAAACCATGATGTTTAGGACTTGCTTTTTAAGTAGAGTGCAGCACTCTAAAGTTGTTCTACAGTGTTTCAAAAAAATGAAATATAGCGTGTATGAACATTTTACTTTTATCTCAGATAAAATTGTGAGAATGACCTATGATAGCCTTGAAAGTATGTTATACAAGTAACGTTTTCATATTTTGCACCATATACATCAAGCGTAGCGTTAGTTCTGGCAGGTCATGTTAGTCAAGCTCGCATCAGCTGACTCTCAGCTGATCCCCATCTACCTATAGGAATACGACACCTATCTAAGCATTCATATATAAGGTCCCTCAGTATTATCAGCAGTTTTCGCATTGCTCAATAGCTAATTACCCTCCTCCATCCCCAACTCCTCCTCTGTCAGTCAGGATTCAGCCTTCTGATTCTCATTTGAATCAGACTAATGCTAAAATGTGTACATAAAATAACTGAACTTTAACAATATCTGTAATACATTTTTGTTGGTTCTGTTCTGTTTACCCTGGGGGGTTATTTCTGCTCTCCCTGCTCTCATCCATGCTGGGCTGTATAGATGCGCAAGGAGTTCTTGCCCAGAACAGAACCATACCGCCAATCCAAACTGTATGCTAATTGTCAATCATCTTTGACGATAGTGGTCCTGACAGAACTTCATATTTCAACAAAACGTTTAGGAATTTATAGCTTTCATGGAGTTACATAACAGTGCATTTTCCCGATATTTATTTTTTAAATTATAATTTATATAATATATGTGACTCTGGATCACAAAACCAGTCATAAGTAGCACAGGTATATTTCTAGCAATAGCCAAAAATGGGTCAGAATCATAGATTTTTCTTTTATGCCAAAAATCATTAGGATATTAAGTAAAGATGGCCGATTGTGAAATAAATTGCTTTTGTCGTCCGATACCGATTATACATCGGTACATCTCTAATAAATATTCTAAGAATAAATCACAATAAATCTAGCACTCTGCATCTACTTGAGTGTTTTCTTAAGTGGAACGCACAGCTGCTCATGCTTGGAGTGCATTTTTGTAATTGTGCCTTGATGCACTGCAGGAATAACAAGCACTTTCTATCTGCCCTTTAAATCTGCCTCAAGGTTTGAGCTTGTAGAAGAGGCAAAAATGACAGATGATCACTGAATTTACGAAAACCCATTTCCTAGCACATAAAAATAAATATAAAACACATATATAAATGAGAGATGTCAAACGATTAATCGCAATTAACCCTCTAAGCGACAAAGTCGCAAAATTGCGACAAGACGTCATACTTAATAAAATAGACTGTAGTTCCTAATATGGTGTAATATCTCATTTGTATTCCCTACCACTAGATGGCAGACATGTAGTACTTCGATTCTAGACCAAAATTACGTCACGTTCCTATTCAAAGTGTTCGAGGAAATAGCAGAGCAAGTGAGCTATCGTGTCATTGATGCGGAAGCAGTTCAGTTCATAGCGTCATTTCGACACTTTGCCCAACGGGGATGGGGGTGGCAGGGGTGGACATGGTCGTAGTGTCCATAGGAGAGTTGTTGCTAGAGGTAGAGGCAGCAGGGGTAGGAGAAATAGGGCTGGAAGTAGCACTAGCTCTTTGGATCCAGTCAGAGCTTTCTCCTGTTTTACTGTTGATTTCCTCTTTTCCTGATCATTTGGAATGAGGATAAAAAGGCAAAAAAACAAAAAACAAACAAACAAACAAAAAAAACTTGCAAATAAGTTCAAACATCAATTCAATATCTACTATTTCCTGAATATTATGAAATTCAAGATGGCCGCCCTCTAATGACGTCATAATATGCAAATTAGACGAGTATATTTACACCCCACATAAACTTTCGTTCATGCCCAACATTTTTCTAAGTTACAGTAGATCTCTATCTTTAAGCCCTTTCAAGCCACAAGCTTTTGAAATCATGATGTGATCAAAAATCCCTGGCGCCTAAAGGGTTAAAATAAAAGTTTTTGTTTACATAATATATGTCTGTACTGTGTATATTTATTATGTATATATAAATACACACACATGCATGTATATATTTAAGATAAATATGTTACGTTTATATATGAAATATATTTATATATGATATGATTTATATGAATATAAATATATACATGTAAATACACGTAAATATTTTCAAAATATATGCTGTATGTGTGTGTCTTTATATATACATAAAT
>NW_015554097.1:771798-787691 GCF_001515605.1 Sinocyclocheilus anshuiensis
TTATATATACATAATAAATATACACAGTACACACACATATATTATGTAAACAAAAACTTTTATTTTGGATGTGATTAATCACGATTAATCGTTTGACCGCACTAATATAAATGATAAATGCCACACTGGCTTTTATGAGATATATGCATATGGAAATATACTTACTGAATACGTAAATAAATAAAACAAAATTATCAAGCTGCAGAGTTATCAAGCAAATTAAGGCAAGTTTACACACAGCGGAAATGAAGATGGACCACAGAGTGGGCAGGAATGTGACTTGTGACAATATGTCAGAATAAAAAAAGGAAGTAGACAGAAAAAACATGTTTTGTCTGTCTGACTCTAAGAGCAAAGGAGTTGGATTGCACTTAAATTAAGATCAACCCACTTCATAAACTCACCCATAGATCTTGGGATATTAACTTTGTTTGTAGATGTGGACCTGCTCGTATGTTGTTGCGCATGGCAAGAGGACACAGTCTTAGAGCCCTTAAAGCAGTGGTCACCAACCTTTTTAGGCCCAAGATCCCTGACCTCGGCCTTTATGAAAGACAAGATCTACCTATTGAAGAATTGATAGAAAAAGACATCCCAGATTGTACTTCAAATTTGAGGCCTTTTACTTTGTATTTTAATTAGTGATGCGCTGATCATAGCTGATTCAGAATTCAGATTTTCTTTTCTTTCTTTCTTTTTTTTTTTAACTAACAAATTGGATTCTGATACTGATACTGATTTTTATTTAGCAAAGGAAAACTAGTCTCCTCTTGGCTTATATCAAAATCCTGTGACATTCTTTACAGATCCTTGTTTTGTACTTCTAATTCTTGACCGTTGTTTTGTTTTGATCTCTCCGCTGCATTTCCACGTGCGTCACTTCTGGGCGGCGCATGCGCAAAGTTGACCTCATACGTCATTCCCCCGGAACTGCTTCCATTTACAACAGTGAGCGCAAGCTAGATTCAAGTGATTATTACGTTTTGAATATGGATATTTTTCTTACAAAAACGCATCGATTCGCTACAGAAGGCCTTTGTTCACCCCCCGGAGCCGTGTGAGACACTTTTTTTTTATGGATGGGCGATTTTTATTTAAGTTCTTTTGAACTGAAGCAATGCAACACCCGCTGAGTGGCATTAAACAGCTTGAAAGATCAAAGACAATTTGTAATATAACTCTGACTGGATTTATCTGAAAGAAGAAAGTCATATACACCTAGGATGCCTCGGGGGTGAGTAAAACGCAGCCTAATTTTCATTTTTGGGTGAACTAACCCTTTAAGTCCTTCAGAGGACCACCTTGTCAACCCACGTATGTCACCTTTGCTTTTTAAGATGTGTTGTGACATCTCAGAAAAGTAGATTATGTTACCAGCTCACTCTGTAATGCGCATTTGGATGTTTGCTTCAAGACAACTACAATAGTTTAGCATGGCCAGGCCCTCAGGTTTATGGCAGGAACCCACGGACAACATGTCTCTAAGGCCTGAGAGACTTTAGGAGCATTAAGCTGATTGAGACAATGCAGACATCAAAGTAGCTGGCATTCAAAAAGAACAGAGTGAAATGAAATATAGCCTGATACTGGATGTCAGTTAGTGTACTTATTTATAATTATAATTAGAGGGGTGCTGCATGATCTATAGTCCATTAGACTCCAAAAACTGTTTGTAATTTGGGTTTGTGTCTGTAGAGTCTCCACGGACAAATAAGAAAATTAGAGTGCAATGGCACTATGCACAAGGAAACCTAGTCAAAATCACGTTAATGATATATTTAGTCTATCGAAATATGCAATTCCTATGCAACACTTTTTATTAGTTTCATTTCAAACAGCCACTAAATTACATAATGTTTATCAGGTCAATAATTAATGAAAATAGAAAAAAAACAAAAATAAAAAAAGAATAATAATTATAAATAAATAAATAAAAGAAAGAAAAAAAAGAAAAAAAGAAAACACTATTGTTAAAACATTTGGGGTCAGTAATATTTGTTTTTTATAATTTTTTTTTTATTTGAAATAAAGTAATACTTTTAATCATTTCAGGTATCTGGAAAAAAATGTCATTAAGCAGCACAACTGTTTGTAACTGATAATAGCAAGAAATGTTTCTTGAGCACCAAATCAGCATATCAGAATGATTTCTGAAGGATCATGTGAAACTGAAGACTGGAGTAATGATGCTGAACATTCAGCTTTGCCATCACAGGAATAAATTACATTTTAAAATATATTAATATAGAAAAGGGTTACTTCAAATTGTATTAAATTCACAATATTACTCTTATTTTTGATCAAATAAATGCAGCCTTGGTGAGCATAAGAGACTTCTTTCAAAAACAGTTTTCAAAATCAACTGACTGACCCCAAACATTTGAACAGAGGTGTATTAAAAAATAAAAAATAAAATTATCTTAATAATAACGACCTGCTGACAGTTTGAGAATGTCAGGTAAGTGTGTGTAGATCTGAGAATCTCACCTCCACAATGTCGGAGTTGGTCCTGCTCTCATGTGGCTCATTGTACTCAGTGTATTTGAGCAACACTTTGTCCATATCTGTGCTGGCATACTGGAACAGCTTGTTAGTACTGTTGAAGATGATGAGGGCAATCTCACAGTCACACAACACGCTCAGCTCATAGGCTTTCTTCATCAGGCCAAACTTTCTCTTTGTAAACGTCACCTAGAAAGAGATACAGAAGAGGGAAAAGAGTTAGACAAGTCACAGGCTGTACTGACGGCGTTGCACAAAGCATTGGCTGGTGGCATAAAAACCGAGATGGATGACTCTATGTGTGTTTGCTCAGCGCGTTGATGCTCTTAAATATTCCTGACTCCCGAGTTGTCCTAAATAGAGTGTTTTTTCGGAAAAATCAATGTTACTTTTCTTTCCTTCTGTCTGCTTTCTTTTCTTTCTTTTAGTGCTCTTCCAAATTATCTGGAAAAACAGACAATAGCGTAATAGCTCTTTCCTCTCATAACTCTCATAAAGCTCTCTTAAAAATTCTGTTCTTTAACCAAAATTATTATGCTTATTTCATTTTTGTTTTTATTCTTGCATTCATAAGTAGAAAATAGTTTTAATAATCGAAATATAACCTATGTGCTCCAAAATCATGCACTAACCTTTCATAATAATAATAATAATACTACAGTATTATTAATACAGAATAATAATGAAGAATAATACAGTAACACTAACTTTGTCTGGCCCCTCTAATACAAAAGATCAACTGTATAATTAGGATTGTATTCCATGATAAAGGTTTACCATATACACCTTAAGCAAACTGAGGGAAAAAAGAAAGATTGTCTGTATTGCACGGGAGGCAAATTCTCCTCGTGTACATCTGTGTGCAAATGCACTTTTCAGCAGATGCACAGACATATAAACACATGCACACACTCACTCACGCACAAAGATCATCGCTGCCACAGAGTGTCTGAGAGGCTGTTAATGACTTCTCAGTGCATGTTCTAATCTAAATTAGAAGCATTACAAAAAGAAGAAGAAGAAGAAGAAGCATCTCTCTCTGACCTCAGAAGTTTCATGTCTCCTAAGCACTTAAATGCAGTGCTGGAGAAACCACACACACACACACACAAACACAAACACACAGAGACCAGCTCATGACAAAGGAGGAACCTTTAGGCCAAACCACTAAACTCTTCATCTCTTTTAAATGTAGCCAAAATGTCCCCATGCACCTGTTATTGTGATACATGTTCACAGCAATCTATATCTCTTTATTTATTGCATAATGAAAGTGCATTATATTACAAAATATAACATTATTCTCTTGATAATCAGCAAGAGAATTAGCACGTATTAGCATAAGGTATTACATTCTTGATGCTGCTAATTTGTTTCTCACGTTGTCATGGTGAAACTATTTAGCTGGTATGTTAAATGAAAAAAAAAAAAGATTTAAGAATGCGTCCTAGTTACATAAGAGAGTAGATGAAGTTTTTGTTTCAAAAACTTGAGTTTTAATTTAAAAATATGGGTACAGTCTAAATTAAACTTGTGTAGCCTTATGAAAAATAGGAACATTTTATAGTGTACATTGTCAGGTAATCTAAACATAGTTCTCTCAAAAATGAAAATTCATATATTCACCCTCATGTCGTTCAGACTTAAACAGTTTTCAAAATCAACTGACTGACCCCAAACATTTGAACAGAGGTGTATTAAAAAATAAAAAATAAAATTATCTTAATAATAACGACCTGCTGACAGTTTGAGAATGTCAGGTAAGTGTGTGTAGATCTGAGAATCTCACCTCCACAATGTCGGAGTTGGTCCTGCTCTCATGTGGCTCATTGTACTCAGTGTATTTGAGCAACACTTTGTCCATATCTGTGCTGGCATACTGGAACAGCTTGTTAGTACTGTTGAAGATGATGAGGGCAATCTCACAGTCACACAACACGCTCAGCTCATAGGCTTTCTTCATCAGGCCAAACTTTCTCTTTGTAAACGTCACCTAGAAAGAGATACAGAAGAGGGAAAAGAGTTAGACAAGTCACAGGCTGTACTGACGGCGTTGCACAAAGCATTGGCTGGTGGCATAAAAACCGAGATGGATGACTCTATGTGTGTTTGCTCAGCGCGTTGATGCTCTTAAATATTCCTGACTCCCGAGTTGTCCTAAATAGAGTGTTTTTTCGGAAAAATCAATGTTACTTTTCTTTCCTTCTGTCTGCTTTCTTTTATTTTCCTTTGTGCTCTTCCAAATTATCTGGAAAAACAGACAATAGCGTAATAGCTCTTTCCTCTCATAAATCATCTGAAGCTCTCTTAAAAATTCTGTTCTTTAACCAAAATTATTATGCTTATTTCATTTTTGTTTTTATTCTTGCATTCATAAGTAGAAAATAGTTTTAATAATCGAAATATAACCTATGTGCTCCAAAATCATGCACTAACCTTTCATAATAATAATAATAATACTACAGTATTATTAATACAGAATAATAATGAAGAATAATACAGTAACACTAACTTTGTCTGGCCCCTCTAATACAAAAGATCAACTGTATAATTAGGATTGTATTCCATGATAAAGGTTTACCATATACACCTTAAGCAAACTGAGGGAAAAAAGAAAGATTGTCTGTATTGCACGGGAGGCAAATTCTCCTCGTGTACATCTGTGTGCAAATGCACTTTTCAGCAGATGCACAGACATATAAACACATGCACACACTCACTCACGCACAAAGATCATCGCTGCCACAGAGTGTCTGAGAGGCTGTTAATGACTTCTCAGTGCATGTTCTAATCTAAATTAGAAGCATTACAAAAAGAAGAAGAAGAAGAAGAAGCATCTCTCTCTGACCTCAGAAGTTTCATGTCTCCTAAGCACTTAAATGCAGTGCTGGAGAAACCACACACACACACACACAAACACAAACACACAGAGACCAGCTCATGACAAAGGAGGAACCTTTAGGCCAAACCACTAAACTCTTCATCTCTTTTAAATGTAGCCAAAATGTCCCCATGCACCTGTTATTGTGATACATGTTCACAGCAATCTATATCTCTTTATTTATTGCATAATGAAAGTGCATTATATTACAAAATATAACATTATTCTCTTGATAATCAGCAAGAGAATTAGCACGTATTAGCATAAGGTATTACATTCTTGATGCTGCTAATTTGTTTCTCACGTTGTCATGGTGAAACTATTTAGCTGGTATGTTAAATGAAAAAAAAAAAAGATTTAAGAATGCGTCCTAGTTACATAAGAGAGTAGATGAAGTTTTTGTTTCAAAAACTTGAGTTTTAATTTAAAAATATGGGTACAGTCTAAATTAAACTTGTGTAGCCTTATGAAAAATAGGAACATTTTATAGTGTACATTGTCAGGTAATCTAAACATAGTTCTCTCAAAAATGAAAATTCATATATTCACCCTCATGTCGTTCCAAATTTATTTGATTTTCTTTCACCTGCAGAGCACTAAAAAGTTATTTCAAGAACATCTTTGTCCATATAATGAAAGTCAGTGGGGTCCTAAATAAATAAATAAATTGTTTGCGCCCCACAGAATAAAGAAAGTTCCCTTTCATGGGAACTTCGAACTGCGTCCTCTAGGGGTCGCTACGGGGAACGCCTCGGCGTGACCCGTGTCTGAAGCATACATTGAAAAAACACCAACTCGTTGGTCGGCGACAGCCATGACGTCACTACCGGTGCGACTACAGTATAAATAGGCGCCGGGAGCACACATCATTCTCTTCTTCGTCTTCATTGACTGTTTTGTTTGAAGCGTGCATTTTTGTGGTAAGAGCGATCTCTATTCATCTCATTATGGCGAGCACTAGCAAAGCGTTTAAGGATGTGTGCATTTGTGTTGACGTTGTTTAACATCTGATGACACACACGATCTATGCGTTATTTGTTTGGGCGAAGAGCACGCACATGATGCCTCCGAGGGGGCAATCGGTGTGCACTGCGAGCGCTTTTTCCAAGGGGAAAGCTCTGCTCTCGTTTGTCTCTCTTTTCGAGGAAAGAGGGGCAGCCATCTGCTTCCCGCGATTCAGGACATACTGTAGTCGCACCGGTAGTGACGTCATGGCTGTCGCCGGCCAACAAGTTGGTGTTTTTTCAATGTATGCTTCAGACACGGGTCACGACGAGGCGTTCCCCATAGCGACCCCTAGAGGACGCAGTGTCTCGTTCCCTACTCAGGGAACCATGGTTACATAAGTAACCTGAGACGTCATCCAGGTTTGGTGCAATATGATGGGGAGTAAATGATAAAAGAATTTTCATTTTTGGGTGAACTATCCCCTTAAACAAAATAATGTCCAGTCACCACTTTTTATAGTTTGTGTACTTGAACTGGAGTCAGAGGCATCATGCCCATTCAAAGTATTTTTGAGCCAAGTAGATTTTGAATGCAGCTTCCAAAAGACAAAAAATAGCCGAATAATATATTCTGTATTTGATACAATCACACCAGCATGATTAAATCGTTCAGTGCCTCATATCATCAGCTGCTAAATTCAAATCTAAGTTCGCTAGCTGGCACTGAGCCAGAGACAAACACGTCGACGCGTTTTTACAGCACTGCGCATTATAACCAATCACACACGATGCTGTTGAGCTTATGAATGCAATGACCAATCAGAGGCGTTCAGATGAGTCATCGCTAAAATGCTGGTGTTTTCTTCACTCGCTACCTCTTTCTGGGGAATTCTCTCATCAGAAACAACAAACTGCAGATGTGTGTATGAATCTGTAAGTAAGATATTAATTTCACAGTGTAAACAGCTTCATTGATTTTAATGGGAGTTTATGAGAGTGCTTGAACTCTAGACTGTCAGTGAAAATGTTCTTTGATAATGTAAATGTTCTTTGCTCTCTTTCAGTACAATGAAAGTGTTATGACAAGTAGCCTAACTTACAATGTTTTTATTCACATTAACTTTCAATGTTAAATTCACATTAAATATAAAGTCAGTCGTATTAAAAATATGTTATGGCATGACACCCATATCTGTTACTTAAGCAAACAGACAGGATTGTATGTATAGTTAATAGACTAGCCTACATTATTAGGCTACTTTGACCATCACCCACTATAGATCAAGTAACATAATCTATAAAGGTGAGAATCGAGATATTTCAACTGGAGTTCACCAATTTTGTTTGACAGTTGACCTCTCATCCTTCAGAGATTACGGTTACAAAAGTTATAGTAGTGATTCTCATCCTGCTGGTCATCCTCTATCATCATATTTCTAATAATTTATGAGAGAAGTTATGATGCATTGATTATGTATAATTTTGACAAGATCATTTTGACAAGTTGAACAGGCACTTAAATAACACAAGTAATGTTTTGACAGCTCCCTTATCTGCAAGATAAAGCCACAATGTGAGTTTCGAGCTTCCTGAGAAAGCCTCTATAGTGTGGCTTTGCCGTTCTGAGAGGTTTCTTCTTGAGGCTTCTGGAGATTTGGCAAGTGTGACAAGATGCAAAAAGAATAAGCCAAAAATCTGTCATTTGATATATTTGACCTCCAGTATGACAGCAGGTTGAGAAAAGAAAACGCTGAACAGTGTGTTTGATGAACAGACTTTGAATTTTGGATTATTTGAATAACAAATAATAAAGTCAGTCATTAATTCGCACATCCAAAATAAACGTAGCAATCTGAAGCAGTTCTCAGAAAGTAGTATGACACATACATAGATATGGATATATAAAGACTTAAAATAATCACTGTGGTCAAGCTAACAACTGTGGCCAGTGACTTCAACACCCACAGTCAAACACTAACGCCACATACTAAAGATACTTCACAAGTCCTTCATCATAGGCTTTTTGCAATGTCAATTATATTCTTTTGATGTCCATAAAATCCATAAAGTTTCCTTATAATTTCACTTTGCTATTCATTTACACAAGTTCAAGTATATTCCTATTTAAGTTAAAGGTGTTAGATCTTACGTGGATACTCAACCCAAAAAAGAAAATTCTGTTATCTTTTACTCGCCTTCATGTCATCACCATCATCTCACTTACTTTCTTCTATGAAAGATATTTCTGATATTTTGACAGTAGAAGTCAAACTTGTCAGGTAAAACTTTTTAGTTAACAAGATTCTTCAAAATATCTTCTTTTGTGTTTCGCCGAAGAAACAAAGTCAGATGAGGGTGAGAAAATGATGAAAGAATGCTTTTGTTTACTATTAGGTTTTAACCCTAAAATATGAGTGGGAAATCTGTTTAAAGTCATGTCCACTCAACATGAGATAAATACTCAAATCAGATAAATACAGTAGACTAATAAAAGCTGCTTATTTAACATGAAGAGAGTCACCTCACTGTGGGAGATCAGATGACTGAATATTAGCCGAACATTACATATCTCATCAGATGATGAAAATAACTTTATAATAGCGTTCGGTCACTCAAAGCAAATGATTTCCCAAGCTCATTGTCTCCAAAAACCAGTGTTTTAGTACAAAGTTCACCATATATGAAACATGCTTAAGTAATGTGGTCACAACAAGGGCCTTAAGTGTGATGTTGTCCTGCTTCTCTTGCTCGCTACTTGCCTCCACAATCTCATTCCTTGTTATCTGTGAAGCACATGAGCCTTCAGCGAGCCAGCGTGCTAATTGCAGAAAATGCCAGTTACAACACCTCCTCAATGTGGTGAGAGCTGCAAAAAGTGATGGACCACGGTTCATAACGATTGTGATTTTGTTTCTTCGAACTCTGAACCTGTAGACCACAGGAGTGTGAAACCCTTATCATGTGAGCACAACCGTGTCATGCATGACAAACTAACTGCTGAGTATGTAGACTTAAATGCGCCATTGCGCACATAACGGTGAGGAGAGTCTGAACTGTTGTTCAAAGGACTGAGAATCACTTTCTACTGCCAAACAGAAAGAATGAAAGGGAGAAAGGAGAAAAAAGGTCCGATTCCCAGCCTGAGTTCGGTGTGTGTGTGTGTGTGTGTGAGGGGGAGTCGGAGGGGGGAGGTCAGGAAGCACATTTGTATGCATTTCCTCTCATAACAGGAAGTGCCTGACAGCTTCCCCTTCACAATGGCTTCGCTTCTGCTTCCCGCCTCCAGTGCATTTTTCCCCTGGGGAGTTCCTCTAGAGGACAGAGACAGGGGGATGAATGTCCATTTGTCACCATCTGCCCCTGCACCGCGATTCATGTGACCCACGCACCCCAAAATCTCCCCACTCACGCTCCATGTTATATGAATCAATATGAAGTCTCACAGTAGGGATTGTATTGACAATAGACATGTTTACCCAACACAAATTTGGCTCTGTTTCCTTTCTCAACAGCTTATATTTAAATGTTAAACAATGTTAGAAGATGCATTTGTGCTCTTTCATAAACTCTGTTCCTGCTAAACTACACTGATAGTAACAAAATATGCAATATTTAAGCATTGCTTTCAAAACCTCACTGAGCGTCACTTACTGTAACAAAAAGAACGTTTTGAAGGTCATCAGCAGAAATATAATAAGCAGCAAAACCTGCATGAAAAATGAAAATGAGAAAAGCACTGAATAATGAGAAGAAAAGTGGAATAACAATTAGCGTTAGAGGAACAGGAATTTTAAGAAGATCAATTCGAAGAGGAGACATTTGGAGAAGTTATACTTTGCAGAAGCAAAGGAATTTTTGAGAAGATGTTGGTGAAGAAGCAGAAAAAGAAGACAGAGCGAGAGAGGGAGAGACAGATGAAAAAGTGAAAAAACGCGCACAGCGTGTTTTATGAGGAGACAGGCGCAGAGGTAACGATCACAAGAGAAAGGTGGGAATTGTGGAGAGGAGAGCAAGGGGTGATGGGATACCCAGAGGGCCTCATTATTTTCTTGCTGTTAATTTTACTCAAACTGTTTCACACCTTTCCGTTGTTGATTGGAGAGACGCCTCTGTTGTCATGGATGGCTGAATCAAGCTCCGTCTCCATGCCATCACACCATCATGAGGCAGAGATGAAAAGAAAGGTAACAGAAGCCTACAGAACGTGTGGTGCCTGCATTTGCCAAGTCAGTTAGAGGGGTAAAAACCACATCTAGTGCATGTTGAGTGTCAATTAAAGTACGCACTTTTGAATGAACTTCTATCACAAAGAGGCTTCCAGAAAACGGATTTCTATCACAGAAGTAATGGGTGACAACTGGCCCTTTCTGCTGAAGAAAATCCCAAAATGTGATCTTTGCAAATGTTCTTTTTGCTCTTTGTAGGTTAAAACCTGGTTCATATCAAAGTGAGTTATCATTTCCTTCTTGTCCCATTCAAGTAAATAAAAATGAAACAGAATAAATTACAATGTATTATACACTACCATTCAAATGTTTGGGCCGCTAAGACTTTTTAATGTTTTTGAAAGGAGCCTCTTATGCTCACCAAGGCCACAATTATTTGATAAAAAAATACTGTAATATTGTGAAAAAGTAATATTATGGAATATTATTAAAATTTTAAATAACTGCTTATATATATATATATTTTATTTTTATTTTTTTTTATGCCATTTATTCCTGTGATGGCAAAGCTGAATTCTGCATCATTACTCCAGTCTTCAGTGTCACATGTTCCTTCACAAATCATTCTAATTTGTTGATTTGGTGCTCAAGAAACATTTCTTATTATCAATGTTGAAAATAGTCTACTTAGTATTTTTGTGGAGACCATGATACTTTTTTCAGGATTCTTTAACAAACTGAAAGTTCAAAAGAAAAAATGTCGTCTTAAAATTTTTTTTACTGGCCTCTGAACAGCAGTGTAAATATAAATATTATTATTATATAGGCTAAAATATTGTTTGAATGCTGCACATTAACGTGGCCATAAAGATCACATTTTCCTGAACTCAGTGAATCTAAGAGTATCATCTGTATGTGTTGGGTTTAATTTTCCAAGACAGCAGCAGCAACAACATTTATTCTTCAAATAAGCAAATGTTTCATCACCTTTATTTCATCACCAATGTCAGACATCCACCATGTCCTGCCTTAATCCTGGTATCGCGGCCTCTCTTGCCATCATATAGCAGATGAATCAGCACTGTCACTGGTTCCTAACTATAACTAACTACATATAATTTTATCTTCACATAATTATTACACAGATTCATCTCTCTTAAACGTGCTTGCAAGTGTACTCTGTGTATTCAGCAGTGTGAAAATTAGTCAGTAAGCATGCTCTTGTTAGCGATGTGGCTAACACTTTTAAGACACAGGGGGTCCTTTCATGTGACGTGCCCAGGAAAGTGTTTGAGTGTCTGGGGGGAAGAAAGCCAGGCTCTTCACACTGATGCCCTCTGTCTAAGCTTCTGGGCAGCCAGTCAACGCCAGGGAGGCCTGCTGGAGGTGCACTGCTCTGTGCAAGTGTTTTTAGGAGGTGGGCTACAGAGCCAAAGTGGCCGCACAGGGCGATTGAGGCCTTGTGCCCATAAGCATGGCGCCAGAGGCAGGGTGGGCCGTAGGGAAGCTGCCAATCTGGAAGAGGTGATATCAGCAAGGAAATGATGGGAGACGACAATTGGGCCAAAGATTTTTGAGCATTCAAACATTAAATGTTTGAAAAAGGTGATTCTTATGTACTGAGTAGGTTTAGGTTTTTACAGTATATCCATTTAGTATTTAAGGTTATATCATATACTTTTGCCTTTTTTATTTAGCTCTATCAGGCAAACTGTATAAATAAATGTTAACATGTTGACATGGTAAATGAAAAGTATATGCAATTATATTAATAGAGCCATTACATATTAGATAACAAACAATTATTTAATATACACTGCAGTTCAAAAGTAAGTACTTTTTTAATAAATTATATTATTTTTTATTTATGTATATTAAGCAGCACAACTGTTTTCACCAAATCAGCATATTAAAATATTTTTTTTAAGGATCAAGTGGCATTGAAGACTGGAAGCTGATTTTCACTGAAGCTGAACATTCAACTTTGCTATCACTAAAATAAATAACATTTTAGTTTTATTTCTAAATAAAATGTTACATAAATATATTTTATATTAAATATATTACGTTTTTAATACATTTTAAAATATAATTCATTTGTAATTTATTATTAGCATCACCTTTTTCATCTTATCTCACCCATAAAATGCAACTCTGCTACAAAAATTGGTTGCATTTGCATGAAAAGAGAGCAAACATCTCAAGAATGCCGAGCTTAAGGTAATACCATTGAAACAGTCTGTTGTTTATTTGGCTTCAGCATGGAAAGAGTTCCTTAAAGAGGAAGTGAAAATATGCACAGCCCCAGCCACGTCTTCAACACATTAAGAGCTAGAGGGCAGAGAAAAAGCAAAATAGAAAAGAAAAAACCCTTTGTAAGTCAAAGGCCTCCCATTCTTGTCTTGTGATGTCTGTCTTCATGCTTCTCTTGTAATACAAAGAAGCTGGTTGTTTGCCACAGCCCAAGATGAATGGCAGCAAGAGGACAACAGTCAATGACAACCCCTGTGCCAGCTGTTGAACATGGCATATACTCTATAAATACACAATAATTTATGATGCATGTTTTCAGCAAAGCATCTTCTGACCAAAACCTCTATGGAGAATTTATGAGCGTATTTTTTATCACTTTGCAAGGCCACAGTAGGTTTTGTCATTGGTCAGTTGTTGACATACGGCTAACGATATGGTCATACTAGACAGTAAGCATGCAAAATTATGACCAATTTTGGCAAAATGATACATTTCATGCTCAAGGGCTTCTGTGTTTATGAAGTAATGCATTACAAATAATTAGAAGAATTTAAAATGTTAACATATTTTATCTATTCCACTATCCTGCAACATTGCAATCATGCAGATTAGAAGTTTACATTTGTAGTGAGCCAAGAGTTCAATCCCACATGGCAGACACATCTTACCATTCACAGAACAAAAGTAATTAAGTAGTATAAAAGGCTCAATTTCAACCATATTAAATAAATGTCATTGTTGCTTTCTTTGCCCTCCCTTTCCTCTTTTCTATCCCAAGACCTGGAAATCTGTGGCATTGACTCTCATCAGGTGTCCTTCCTTTATCAATCTCTGATCTTGAAGTCTGGTTAAGGGGGAGTGAGGAAAAAAAAGAGAGGGAGAGAAGGATAGGAGAACAGCGATAACGCCAAGACAGGATGCTCTCTGTGTAATCCGATAGCCTCGCCAAAAACATCCTGACCTCAGCCCCCTCCTCCTTTTCTCCGTTTCTTTCCTCCTTTCCTTTTATCTTCACTTATGATTAGAAACTCAGTGTCTTTGAGCATTGAAAGTTGAAAATAGTGCAAAAAAGCTGTGCAGAAAAGGAAAATTCTGTCATTATAGACTCACTATATTTTCTGTGGATGAGAAAAAAAAAAAAGAAAAATCTATATAATGGCAGTTAATAGTCACTGCGTGTGCCAAGCTCCCCCCTAAATAAAATAAAATAAAATAAATTTGTGTGAGGAAAAGATTAAAATATAAGGCATTATCTTATTTAATTTTCTTCCCCTCAGCCATAACTCTCAAATCAAATATATTTTAGACATTAATGAGATCAAATATCACTTCTCAGAAGTTCTCTGACTACTTTTATGGTATGTTTTATGCTTTTTGTTATTTTTAGAGCTTGACATATATGAATTGTCATTGTATGGAAAGAGCTGCATGAAGTCCCTTGAAAAATGTGTGTTGAGCATAAAAAAAAAAGATTTGAATTCAGTGAATAATGACAAAAATGTCCTTTCTGGATGAACTATTCCTTTACGCAAACATAAACTCACCAATAAGACTGTTATTTTTCATGAACACAAACCTTTGAAATTCATACAGAAGCAAATTCAATATGATGCCTCGTTAACCTCAAAACTTGTTGGTTTTTCAAAATAAATAGAAACCGAGAACAGAGAAGTTTCTGGTTTGAGAAGTACCTTGACTCATTCTTTCAGCGTTTGGTATGAGAGCCCACATGCATGTGAGCCTCTGGTTTCCTCAAGGGGGAGAACTTACTCAACCCACAAGTACTGAATGACTAATGTCACTGTGCCCCCTCTGTCTGCTCCGGCTGACACGCCCATTACTTTCCTCACCCGCTTTTTTCTCTCTTTCTCCTCCACTTCTCCTCGGGCCCTCACACTATCTTCAATAATTGATCAACCCACCCAAAGTCCAGGCAGCAGCCATTAACTGCAGCAGCATGGCCTCACTCAGTCATATCAACTCTTAGCCAAGTCCTTTTCCCAAAATCACATCTTTTTTATTTTTTTCTCCAGACCAGACTGAGGAACTACAAATGTCTGTTTCTATGACAAAGTGTCATCCTGTGAAAGGATGTGAGGACTCTGGTTGACTGTTCAGATACAGATACAGAAGACAAAGAGAAAAACCTCAAACTAGTCAAGGTTACTTTCTGTCAAACTGCTTTCCAGGTTTTCTACTTTTTTTTTTTTCCATAAGAGGACAAATGTAAATGTCAAACATAAAGAACATTTATTGATCTTGCAGTAGAACAAGCGTCTATGTAACTGGCACCAATACGATCAATACAACTACAGTATCTGTTATGCATAATATCTGCCTGCTTTTATGTGTTCCTGACTTGATTCTGTTTCACGGCCAGAGAAATGAAGATACAAATGTTCCCCTTCAGGAACTCGAGCTGCGTCGAAGTCGCTTTGGGGAACGCCCTTGCGTGACCACGTTCTGAAGCACGTGTCAAATCAGTCCAATGGAGTAGCGAGACGTCACGTGCGGGGTGACGTAAGCACCAGAAAGTATAAAAGCGCATCCGGCAGAGCGCAAACCAGCTTCTGCTCTTCAGTAGCGCTCTGTGTATGTGTCTGTCTATTTACTGTTGTCTGTCCGCACAAGCATATATAAAAAAAAAAAAAAAACAATCCTGAAAAAGTCTATGGCGAGCGAACGGCATTACAAACGCTGTGTTCCTCCCTGCCCACGATATCTGGCGGCGGGGGATACACATGATTTGTGTGTCGTTTGTTTGGGAGCGGAGCATGCACTGTCAGCTGTCGAGGAGCTGATTGTCATCACTGCGAGTTACTCTCGCTGCGTATGCTCCGCTCTCGCCTGGCTGTGTTTGATGAGAGCGGCCAGGCTCGCGATCCCGCTGGCAGCGGTCCCGCTGTTGCCGAGGCACGGCGTAGACTGTTGTCGTGGGGATCGCGGGTGGATTTAGCGGAGGGATCCGAGACGGGCTCGTCCTTTTCTCGGTCCTCACCCGCTAGATCCGCGGCTCTCTCGCTCAGTGTTCAGAAGCCCGCGCTGCGGTTTCTTCCCACGCCCCCAGAGAGAGAGAGCCAGACGCTTCATCTATCTTCCTCCGAGGAGGTGGATGTGATGAGTGTCGAGACAGAGGAGACTGTG
>NW_015554097.1:787724-828992 GCF_001515605.1 Sinocyclocheilus anshuiensis
GTCCTCTCCGCACACTTTTGTCCGTTTTTACAACCTAGACCTGGCATCTACCCCAGGTTCCCAAGTTCTCTCTTCGTGATGTGCTCGCAAGATACACACACAGGCAGGGACTTGGTAGTATGGCGCAGTGGGTATTCTCGTTCCCAAAGCGACTTCGACGCAGCTCGAGTTCCTGAAGGGGAACGTCTCTAGGTTACGTATGTAACCATGGTTCCCCGAGGGAACGAGACGCTGTGTCTCTTTGCCATACTCCCTGCATCCCTCCAGGCGCTACTTCATCGAAGCTGGTTTGCGCTCTGCCGGATGCGCTTTTATACTTTCTGGTGCTTACGTCACCCCGCTCGTGACGTCTCGCTACTCCATTGGACTGATTTGACATGTGCTTCAGAACGCGGTCACGCAAGGGCGTTCCCCAAAGCGACTTCGACGCAGTGTCTCGTTCCCTCGGGGAACCATGGTTACATACGTAACCTAGAGACGTTTTTCTAATTGTTCAAATTTGAATGCATTAACAGATTTTAAGATTTTAATGCCTAAACTAGGCAAAGCTGGTTTGCTGTAGTTCTTATCTTGTCTGGTTTTGGGCACTTGTCTGCTGGTTAGTAAGCTTAGGAAGATTAAGAGACCTGCAAAACCAGCTTAAAACAGCTAAAACCTGATTTAAGCAGTTATTTTCTGAGCAGAGATGATTAATAAAAAGATTATTTAATCGAATTACACTTTATATTATTATGAACGTAACTAAAGCTACAAATGATGAACAGGATCTCAGACATCTGAGAGCCAAGTTGAAGAGGAAAACTACTAGCTAAGGCAGGAAGGCCCCTCGAGGGCCATCTTCTACCTCTTTGTTGACTCCACCTAAAGCCCTGAAGCATGTGGCATCATTCCAACATTGCCATCTCTGGGTGTTTGTGTTCTCCACCCACTCTGCCCCTGCTAAAGTAATATTCCACAGCCATAAGCGAGAGGTGGCGGCATGTGAGGACACCAACAATTACCATGCGCACACCACCTATTTGGTCTATTTTAGTTTGAAATAACCCATCAAACTTCTGTGAAGGAAGCTGTCTAGAAGTGGTTTTTGGCTCCTTCAGGCCAGCGTGACTCACCTGTCTGTTGCGCTCATCCATAATCCGTGTGATCTGAATCTTTTTCCTCCCCATTGTCCCTGTCTTTTCGTCTCTCTCTTTCTCCAATGAACTTTATACTTTTGTCCCTCTGTTTTTGCTTGCTTTTTCTTCAAACCAGGCTTTCTTTTCTTGACTTCCTCCACTCAATTCAAAGATTCCAGTAGCTGTACCTGCGAAAGGCAGAGAGAGAAAGGCATTAAGTCAGATGAAAAATGGCAAAACGCAGCTTTAAAAATCAGGGAAAGGCAGAGTCTGAGTCACATGGGACAGCAAATAAAGACAAAAGAATCTGCAGACGATCCAAGGCAGCGCTGTTTTCTGCCATCAATATCATGCAAATCAGATTCTCGCGCTTCAGCTCGACTATGAGGGTAGACAGCACCGTCATGCTCTCTCTACAGTCACAGAGAATTTGACAGTGTTTTGGAACTGCAACTAACTTAACAGCTCTAATCATTTGCAGTGTAACGTTTACTGTTGCCTGAACGACAAGCTGCGCCACTTTCCTAAACAACGCTGGTGTAACATTTCACAGAATTGTCACTAGCGCTCTGAACGAACACATTGGAATTTCCCTTTTAGCTGACAATATATGTGAACTCAACAAACTGGCTGAGCTAAGGTGCACCAAAAGATGATACTTTACTATCCATAAGAACTGAAAAAGAACCTGAATGGAAACATAGGCCATCCTGATTTAGCCCTCGTCATACCCGCTCTAGAATATGATCCCGTTGTCACGTCACGGCTTTGCTCGGCTCTCCGTCTCTCAGGGAAAAAGGTGTGCAGGGCCTTTATCGGGCCCTCCTGCTGAGCTCTTTCTGCTTTTGAAAGGCTGCCCTCACCTGAGAAGCTAACCCAGGCTTTCTATAAAGTGCTCACAGCTCAGATCCACACAGTGCGAGAGCTTGCGATCACAGAACACACGTGTGCATGTGCCGGTGTTTGTGTGCATGTGCGCACCTCTTTGGTGCTGTAAAGTAGGCCAATCCGATTCATCTCTGGGAGGAGTGGCAGAAGTGTTGTTGTGTTTTATTCTGACAGTAGAGGTGATAACATCCCTCGTTATGCAAATGAGTGTCCCATTATTTAAGCTTGCTGTAATGCAGTAAATCTGTCAGTGGTGTGACGTTAAAAGCCCTCCATTGCGTTCTCTTTATTCTCCGGCTCTTTTTCTTCTTTCTGAACCAGATTTCACCTGCCAGAGCGAGCGAGGAACATTGATGTAGATACACCTAAAGCATACGCTGCGCTTCTGACGTCTATCCGTGCTGCCATGCTGCTCTCATTTATTAATAATCAAGTGTTTATGGGTGGAGTAGGGGTTTTAAAGTGTTCCAGAGACTTTTTCATGTCAGTTGAGTTAAACCACAAGCAAACTCTAATTTCATTGGCTCAGATCCATGTTCATTTCATACAGTGTGGCTAATTTCCCAAATTCCGCACAGATTTGCTGGATTCCTTTGGTGTTGTTGAAATAGAGTTGTTAAATATATAGTTTCTTTGCTACAAATGCTGATATTGAAATAATGTATTTTTTCTCCACTGTCTCTAATAATAACTGAGAATAAGATTACACTCTATTAGCATACAAACAACAGCGCTCTGTACTTCACCAAGAGCTGGACTGTTAGCAAGCACGTCTTAGCGTGTAAGTGGTGAAATCCGAAGTGGCTTGATGATTGTTTAGAGGACCACTGTAAAAGACATAAAACAAGGAGCAAAACAACTCAACTACAAGCTAGTGATAACGACTGGATGCCTGTGTAAATATTTACCCATCGTGCAGCCAGCAGACGTGGCATCACGGAGTGTGGTTTCACTGCTCACATTTGAAAGCTGATTAAGTAGTTAACTCAATCAAAACAGGGTCTGTGGCTGCAACTCAAAGAGTAGCTTCCTCATTGATAACGACAGGTCTGTAATTCCTGATTCAACCATGCCAGAGTTTCAACATGGACCTGCTGTACCTTACGTATTAATTTTAAATGCCTTTTAATGGGCTTCCCCTGGACACTGACTCGTGTTTACAGTGGCACCAAAAACCGAAATGAATGAAAGTTTGAATGCTATTGTATTAGATAATAACATATTAAACCTGTAGACATGTAAAGGAAACCTGCACTGACTTTTTTATTTATTTATGCAATAACCTCACATTACCTGTGGACATGTTACTGTAATGATAGATTTATTTATTTGTTTGTTTATTTATTTAAGAAAATTAAATTAATGTGTTGGTTTGATATTTTATCTAAAGCATATAAAGATATCCTTTCAGGCACCAGGTAACCTTCCCCCACCCATAAGCACTGGGACAACCTGATTCAACCTCAGCACAATCTCTCACTCTCCGTTCACCCTGTACACCCTGGCCACCCCACCTCCCCCATCTCTCTCTTTCCGCCATCCCCTCCTTCACATGTACACATGCTCACACTCATCTGCTTTCAGATTACCACAGATGAGCACAATCCAATTTACACCAGTAAAGCTGAACTACAGCGCAGACAAGCTGTGGTTGATCAGCAGCCAGAGGCGCTTTAGATATAAAAACTCTCCGGTCACCGCCACACAAGCACTCATATGAAATATCTGACTAAATGATTTCTTGATGCACAAGTGTGACTGACCCTGCCGAAAACATGGGAACAAAGACTATGTGTGTGTTTGAGATCAAATGTGTGTGAGAGGGTTTTAGTCTTTAGTACGTGCAATTATGCCAAACAGAGAGAAAGAGTGAGGCGGAGAAGGACTACTAACAGGCTTTCTCTGCCATGATAAGCCAATTCACTAATCCATAGCCAAAGCATATGGGGAGGGTGACAAAGAGAGAGAGAGAGAGAGAGAGAGAGAGAGAGAGAGAGAGAGAGAGAGAGAGAGAGAGACGAGGGCTAGAAAGATCCCTCCTTCCAAAGTGAACCTTAGGACAAGCTTGGCTTAGTGTGACAGACAGAAGAAAGCCTGGAAGAGAGGTCACCACCAAAGGGCTGAAGGGTCACGGAGGGATGCTACAGGACAGAGAGGGAAAGATAAGACAAGTTAACCCACAACCTTTCTCATTTGATATATTGGGCTCAAAGCAAGAGTACAAAGAGCAAATCAGAGCGAAAAGAGAAAACCAAAGGAGAACGAGAGAGATGTGAGCAGGTCTCTCTTGAGGAAAAGGAGGAGAAGCTGCCTTTCACCCTCCCATCTGTTAACCATGCCTCTCTTCCTCTGCCACAGAGCACAAGAGTGGTGGGGGAATGAGGAGAAATCATGGGGGAAAAGGAGAGAGCGGTGGGGGTGCCGGCACTGGGATGTAATGAGGTGCTGTGTGTTTTTCTCTCTTTCGCTCTGTCTCTCTCTCCCTTTAAGAAATGGAACTGTGAGTGCAATGAGTACGTTCATAAACAAGCACAATTCTGGGTCGGCTCGGTCCCTAGTGTTCCACCGGAAAAGAAAAATATATATATTTCGCACGCGATTGTATTGTCAAAGTCCTAATAAAGTGAATATGACTTCTTCTCCGTGCTCAGCAATATAATTTTGTTAGCGGAACAAAGAAACAAAGCCATTTTATATTTCTCTAAGGGGTCTCGTGTTGAGAATGAAAAATGATTAAGATGCAAATACCATGAATTATATTTGTAAAAAAGTACAGAGACTGTATCTGATAATGAAACATTTGTTTTGATGAGATATACAACTCCGGCAGGTTTCACTTTTATTGAGATCTGGCGCGATCTGTATGGAACAGTGCAGTGGTGCTTGACTCCCACCACATTAAAGTCATCTGTACATTATTATTACAATCAGACAGGAGCTGATCTTTTGAGAAATTTACCTCAGCACAATGTTGCCACCCTTCGTAAACTCTCTCGTTTCCACTTTCCCTCTTTTCTTTTCTTCGCAGCACATCTGCAAGACATTTGGTACTAGCGTGTGTTTGAAAAAAAAAGGGCAGTATCCTCTATCCTCGTGGGGAAATGTGGTCGCGAAGATTTGAAATAACATATTACGGGGCAGAAAGTAAACCTTTTAGGAGGTGCATGATACATTAAATAAACCCTCACTCTTTTAAAATAAACTTTGTTTCCTTGAAGAGGCCAAAAAACGATTTTGAATATGTCTTCCGAGCAATTCCAATACAAAGGCACGCTTTTGAAATTCTCATGTTGTAATCCTCAAAACTATATGTGACCCTGGACCACAAAACCAGTCTTAATTTGCTTGGGTATATTTTTAGCAATAGTCAAAAAAAAAAAAAATTTTATGGGTCAAAATTATCGATTTTTCTTTTATGCCAAAAATCATTAGGATACTAAGTAAAGAAAATGTTCCATGAAGATATTTTGTAAGTGTCCTACCGTAAATATATCAAAACTTAATTTTTGATTAGTAATATGCATTGCTAAGAACTTAATTTGGACAACTTTAAAGGAGATTTTCTCAGTATTTAGATTTTTTTGCACCATCAGATTCCAGATTTTCAAATAGTTGTATCTCGGCCAAATATCGGTCCTATCCTAAACCAAACATCAATGGAAAGCTTATTTATTCTGCTTTCAGACGATGTATAAATCTCAATTTCGAAAAAAATTGACCCTTATGACTGGTTTTGTGGTCCATGGTCACATATAAACACTGTTATTTACACCCAAGGTTTTTTCTTTAACACACATATTTATGGAGGTGCGGCTGTTTGGTCTGTGCTTGACGAGGGGCAGGGAGCCCATAGCGAGAGAGTTAACGGTCTATTGTCTGTATAAAGTCATTATGGGCAGTGCTTCTTAAGTGTGGCAGCGTCTGCCTGAGGGACAAAGCTGACGAGTGCCCATAAATCTTAGCTGTGGAAAAGACACAGGATGGGTGACCTGAACCTGAGATCAGGATCAGTGTGGGAGGGACCCTGGCAATGAAGATCTTAATGAGTGCCAGTAAAAATGGTTGGCATTCAGCATGCATTTTTACTGCACATGTGGATTTAAAAATTTGAATGAATAAAAGTGGTCAGAAATAAAAGGTACAGACTTTTCTCAGCTACCACTATAAATAAGTCTCAACAGTAAGGACTGCCCGCTGACCAATGAAAATTTTACATTTGATGCATCATATGTAAAATAAATAAATAAATAACCTAATAAATTAATAAAAAAAGAAAGAATCATTTCTAGTTTACTGCAAGTTTTTGTTAACAAATGTTGTGAATTTCCTTTATGTAATACATTATTTTTGTGACGAAAATAAAACATTTAAAGGAATTGTTCAACTGTATGATAATTATTTCTAGTAAATAAAAATACAAATCAAAAAGTTATTCTTCTGTGGACCAAAAGGAAAAAAAAATATTATGTTGAGTCCTCATATGATGCAAATCATATGGTTTATTGCTTAACCAGTTTACATTTGAAATAGTTGGATGTTTAGTGCAGAAAAGCAGTTATAGTTATGCAACACATTTGATTTGGATTCCCCCTGATTTCCACCGAATGTATTTTGAATGCAATCAAAGCACATTAAAAGCTACTGTAACAGTCTACACAGTCTCATTTCAGTAAGAGAGCATCAGTGTCTATCTGGGTTCCTCTATGGTCATCTATACCCCCTAGACCCCCCACTGTATGACTGGATAGAGACAGGAAACATACACGCATGCACACAGAATGGTGGAAGGATATGGCATCAGCAGCCACAGACAATCAAAGGTGTAAAGGTGCTTCCTTTCCTAAACTGTTCCAGCGTACACAAAATGGGAACCAAAACTCCTGTGCTTCCTTCTCCAGGCCAGAAAAGAAGAAAAAAGAAGAGAAGAATAGAGAGAAAAAGAGTTGAGGGCTTGAGCCACAGCTGACTGTAAACAAATGGCCTTCACTGATGCAAGATCTGACAAAAAGGTCTTGTGGTTTTTGCTTTTTAAGCACTTAAAGCCAAAACTTTAATGACAAAGCTTTACCAACATACTCACAGCAGATATGGTCAAAAAATCATGGCATCCACAGCATTAGATTTCATCACACAAAACAACCTCATTCTGAGATAGAAAAACTGATTTCACAGACCATCTTACTTTCCAAACCATTCAAGCAATTTGTTTCTTCTTAAACTCATTTCAACCCAGACGGAAAAAAGCATAGATGAAGAGAGACATTTTCTAAAAGGTGAGGTTTTATTAGCAAAAGTGTAAAATTATAGATGAACTGCTTTTCTGTTTTTGCAGTGATAAGTGAATAGCTCTTTTCAGGTTCTTTGCTAGATTAGGGCATTGGGTGGAGGGATTTATTTATGTGATACAGGGCGCTCTTTCAGGACTCTGCTGCAATACCTTCCCTCTGTCTCTACAGGAATCAACAGCTAATTACTTAAATAGTTCTACATGTACCTTAAAATAAAACGCCTGCCTCTATGACTAAGATCACCTCTCTTTGTCAAAACAGCTATGAATCTTGGCACAGAATCATGTATGACTAAAATATGACATGCTCTTGTCAGGTATGTGAGTTTACACTGCAAGCAGCATTATTTGGTACAAATCCAGTTTCAAATCACCATAATAATAACATAAAAGTAATTTGTTGAACTCTCGATAGTTTAATATAAGATCTAATTTAATATAAGAATCTCTTCAGTCTCAAAGACAAAGACTTTGGCTACATCCAAATTCACATATTTAATATAATAGTAATTACTGAATTTAATGAAGCATTTTTAACCACTGAATTACATTCTGTATGTATGGATGTAAGTCATGCATCCACCATGTTGGCACTGACCTTTGACCGTATACGTCCAAAAATTGCAAAAATAATTTTCTCAGGAGTTGTTTAAATAAATGCAGCATAACCAAGTGGAAGAACTTAAACTTACTAAAGCCAAACTTACTATTTGTTTTATTAATTTAAATGAAAAATTAAATACAAATTTATTTAGAGATTAAATTAAATTAAATTAAATGGTAACACTTTATTTCGATAGTCCACTTTAGACATTCTATTAACAGTAAGTAACTTTGCAACTACATGTCAACTAGCAGTTAGTAGAGTATTAGTAGACTGTCTGCTTAATATCTTCTAACACTTTCTTTGTCAACTTATTCTACTAACCCTAAACCTACCCTAACAGTCTACTCTGAGAGTTAGTAGATGTTACAGAGGAGGCTTCGTACCGCCTCCTCCTCACCACCAGAGGGAACTCTCTCCTGAATATTGACTTTATCCATTTGGACTCTAGTTCCCATCATGCCTCATACCTGGGATTGATTGCACGCACACACCTGCATTGAATCACGCACATACACATTTAAGCCAAACACTCACAGCAACTCACTGCGAAGTCTTGATTTGCCCCGGCTGTCACTTCTGAGCGTTTACCCTGTATCTTGCCTACTCGTTTGACCTTGGACTGTTTATCGTACACTGATCTGTCTCTGCCTACCCTGACTTGGATTGTTCTACTACTGTGTTTGTCTGCCGCCTGCCTCGACCTCCTGCCCGTCCCACGTTCTGTCTCAGCCTAGCCTTCGCTATTGTATCTACTGGTGATTGACCCTGTCTTGTCTGTTTACACAATAAAAACGCTGCAAATGGATCCCGACTCTGATGATGATTCGCAACAGAAGACTTCGCCACACAGCGATCCAGCAGCACTCAGGCAATTATCCAGAGCTATCTGCGCAGGCCACACAGCTCGCCATGCATCACCACCAACTAAATCGGCTTACCTCACTCACCGAGGAGTTAGTGAAAGCGCTGCAAGGCCTTCAAATAACGCCAGCCGCGGCTGCAGCCGCTCCAGCCCCGGTGCCTAGTTACACCACGCCACCCCTAACATCACCAACATCACCAGTGAGCCCACGACTAGCTTTCCCAGAGAAATTTGATGGAGACCCTGCCAGATGCAAAGGGTTCTTGCTTCAGTGTTCGCTCTTTGTTAATCAACAGCCCTCGCTGTACCCCACAGACTCTAGCCGCATTGCCTTTGTGTGTTCATTGCTCACCGGGAGGGCGCTACCGCTGTTTGGGGAGTGGACGGCTCTTCATTTCCCACCTTCACAACCTTTCTCCAACACTTCCGCGAAGTCTTTGAACATCCCGCGGAGGGGAAAAGTGCAGGAGACCAACTGTTGACACTTTCGCAAGGAAGGAGACCAGCAGCCGAGTATGCTGTGTCCTTTCGCACCCTTGCCGCCAAGACAGGTTGGATCGAGGACACATTAAAACTCCTGTTTCGGAGGGGACTGAATTCGGAGCTCCAGTCAGAGTTGGCTTGCCGAGATGAGGGGAAAAGTTTGAGTGAATTCATTGAACTCGCCATTCAAATTGACAATTTGATCCGCTCACGACGTCCTACCCGATCCATGCCTCGATTCACGCCAGAGACCAATGCCATAACAGAGCCCATGCAGCTGGGCTTCACTCACCTCACTCCCGAAGAACGCGAGCGCCGAATGCAGAACCAACTGTGCCTCTACTGCGGTCAGGCTGGGCACATGATATCCTCCTGCCCGGTCCGTCCATCATCCAAACCCCGATCGGTGAGTGTCAACAATCGTATCACTACTTGCCCTTCAAGCACAATGTTGCCGGTTGAAATAACTGTCAGTGATAAAACGATTACCTCTACCGCCCTGTTAGATTCCGGGTCGGCTGGAAACTTTGTTTCACATGAATTCGCCCTGCAACATAATCTCACACTTACCCCTTGTAATTTCCCTTTGGCAGTGGAGGCGCTAGACGGCCGACCCCTCGGAGAGGGGAAAGTGTTACGTATCACCGAAGAAATCAAACTACAAATAGGAACCCTCCATTCTGAATATATCAAATTCTACGTCATCCAGTCTCCCAATCATGCGATCATTCTTGGACTACCCTGGCTGCGCACCCACAACCCACGCATTTCCTGGAGAGAGGGACAAATCGTTCAATGGGATGCTACCTGTCAAGACCGCTGCTTATCAAGAATCACACGGTCACCCCTCCAGGATTCGGTTTCATCTGTTCAAACCCCCGACGAATTAAACCTGCCCTCCTAATATGCCGATCTAGCCAAAGCCTTCAGTAAAAAGAAAGCTTTACAACTCCCAACTCACCGATCCGTCGATTGCACCATAGATCTGATACCTGGCGCCACCCCTCCAAAGGGGAGGATCTTTCCACTATCACAACCTGAATCAGAAGCTATGAAAGCCTATATCGAGGAGGAACTGGCTAAAGGATTTATTCGACCCTCGACTTCTCCTTCCTCGGCGGGGTTCTTGTTTGTAAAGAAAAAGGATGGAGGGTTGCGGCCCTGCATTGATTACCGTGGCCTTAATGACATTACTGTTAAGTTTCGTTATCCTCTACCACTGGTTCCCGCAGCGCTAGAACAGCTCCGCCAGGCCAAATACTACACCAAGTTGGATCTACGCAATGCTTAGAACTTAATCCACATTCGAGAGGGGGACGAATGGAAAACGGCATTCTCCACCACTAGTGAGCACTACGAATACCGGGTTATGCCCTTCGGCCTGGCAAACAGTCCCTCAATCTTCCAATCCTTCATGAATGACGTTTTTCGGGACATGCTCAACAGATGGGTGATCGTGTACATCGACGACATCCTGATCTATTCAAATTCCCTGGAACAACACATTCGTCATGTCAGATCGGTACTAAAGCGCCTCGTTCAGTATCAACTCTACGTTAAAGCGGAGAAATGCGAGTTCCATCAGAGAAGCACAACTTTTCTGGGGTATGTGATCAGCCAGGAGGGGGTAGCGATGGATGAGAGGAAGGTCAGGGCAGTTCTGGGGAGGGGGCCTCACACCCATGATTCGCAACAATAGACATGTAGTTGCAAATTAATGAGAATTAGTTGACCTGTAGTTGACATGTAGTTACAAAGTTACTTAAAGTTAATAGAATGTCTAAAGTGGACTATCGAAATAAAGTGTAACAAATTAAATTAAATTAAATTAAATTAAATTAAATTAAATTAAATTAAAACAATTACATTTAGTTCAATGGAAAGTATCTGCCAACAATGGGACATTTAAAATGACTTATATTAAATTTCAGCAAGAGCATCACTTTTGATCTCTACCAGTGTTATTTTAGAATCACTGACATACTATAAACATTTTTTTAAATATTATGGTTTTATTATTTGTATTTTTTATTTTAAGCTTAATTTTTAGTTTATATTTAGTAATTTATTTGTGTGTGGGTTTTTTTTTTCTTTTTGGCCATGTATTATTATTTTTAAATATAGTGATATATTTTTATAAATTTTTATTTCAGATTGATCAGTTTTAGTTTTTTATGTATAGGGTTAGTTCACCCCAAAATTAAAATTCTGTCACTAATTTTCCAAACCTGTGAGACCTCCGTTCATCTTCAGAACACAGATTAAGATATCCGAAGATGAACAAATTTCATTTTTGGGTGAACTAACCCTTTAAGTACATCCAGGTAAACTAAATTAAAACAATTCCAATTTGGCAACTCTTCAGCTCACATCACTCCCATCGCTGTTTGTAGTGTCCACTTGTTGCATACTTCAGAATTTCAGCTGATAAAGTATGTCACCTGCATATTATTTTCCTTTTGTGTCATGAATAGTGTTTTTGTCTCCTACAAATTTGATGAATTGCTTTCTGAACACTTTGTAAAAGGGAAATATGGAGATTTGGTGCAAGGTCTGATGAAAAAGCGCCGTAGTGTTGGTCTTTCATATGGTGGCACCTGACCTAGTGCAACAGTGGAAAATAGAATGAAAGGGTGTGAACAGCAGTTGCATCCTTCATGAAGTCAGTAAACAGAGAAGTGTGGCCCGCTAAAGCCAGAACCGGGGAAGGTGAGAGCTGTCTTTCAATTAGCGATTTGTTACTGGTCCAAGGAAAAAGCATGGCACAACATACTGTGTCAACTCTAACTGAAAGAAGTGTGCTGAAGCCAGCTGCTCAGCTGACAGACACATACTGAGTGAATGGTGTACTGACTGATCACTGTCCTGTCCTGTTCTGGCTGGCCAGCTGTTAGTAAAGAAGTAAGGCAAAAATTACAGCTCTAACAGTGGCTTGGTCTTGGTAAACAGGGCGATGGCCCTGCGGTGGACACGAAATAGAGATTGCGTGGGTTGCTTTGGGTGGTTTCATCGGTCATTATGCTGAAGACATTACCTCAAAGAATCTCTCAGACTTCTGGGTGAGTTCTTAGTATAGTGGAACAGAGTTAAAGAAAGAAAGGAGAACTGAAATAACGTCAAACTACGTTAGCATGTTCAAAAAAAAAAAACAGAAAGAGAAAGACTTGTTTGCATGACAGACATTTAATTTAATTAACAATAACTATGACTACTTTCACACCTTCATTGTTTGAGAAAAACAATCATATTTACTAACAGATTTGACTTTCATATTGTTCTGTTCATACATCATCTTACAGAAATGGATCAAATAAGTAAGGAATTAATAAGCAGATGCCAAATATGGCGACTTACGCAGCATAAAGTTACAACTGATAGCCATATGACATTATTAAAAAAAAAAAAACTCACAGTGGCTCTCACATTGTATTGCATGACAGACAACTAGTTGGTTAGCTCAGGTTCAGCTGAAATCACTTTTGAGTCACATCATTTATAGAAAGCAGTTTTCACTTTCATTCAAAGCTGAATTGTGTATGAACAGGCATGTTTATGCTAAAACCGTAATGACAAAAGTAGTTTACTGCTGTGAAGCATTGCATAGTTTATCAGATTTGGAAAACTAGCATAGACACAGCAACCACTACTCAGCTGTACACTTCTAGAGTCAAATCAGGAAACAGAATTAGGTGTTTATTAAATCCACAGAAAACTAAATCAAATAAAAAAAAACTAAACTAAACTTGCCACTGTCAACAGACAAGGCCTAATATCCTCACCCAAAAGGATTACTGACAGAGAACGACACTGTTGTGCGACATTAGCCATGTTGTTGGGGGTGATAGTTAGGAGAGAAGACAAAGTCATGAGACCTCCCCACAACACCAGACAGCATGCTCGGATGATCCTCTGATTATTTCATCGCAAATTTTTTTATCCCCTCTTCTCCCTCTGTACCACAGCATTCTAATCAGACTAATTAAAAGCTTTGTTCATTTGGAAATCTCCGATGACAATTTGTTTCACTCTACCCTACAGCGGTCCTGTGAAAAGAGAATTAAATTTGATCTTCTGACAGCAATTATTAAACGCTCCCTCCTGGCTTCAATTAAGCCCAGAGGCTAACGTGGCTCACCAGGCAAGAGCGAGGGCCAAGATACTTCCTTTGCCACTTTATCATCGGTCCCTCTCTTTCTTTTCTTTGGATTTTTTTTTTTTAATTCATGTACAGGACTGCAATGATTTAAAGATTGCTTATGAGAATATTATTTTGGTTCCTTCTTGCAGCGGCTTTACAAGATGCTGGTTGAAGGGGGAGAAAGGGGGTAAGGTGGAAAAGGGAAGTTGAGCAACCTCTCCCATCAATCGGCAGTGATTGCGTGAAAGTTCTTTTTATGAGTGATGTTTCAGTAATGATGGTGAAACAGTCGGCGAGCAGATGTTTCTTTCATTTTCACTGTACTCATAAACAAGCAAAAAAAGGTTAAAGGTCCGAATGAAATTGCAATATCATCAAATGTGCCATCCCAAGTGTGATTTTCTTGTGTATTTATGTTAAACAGAGTGCTCTTTCAGGACTCATGCTGCAATACCTTCCTTCTGTCTCTACAGAAATCAACAGCTAATTACTTAAATTAGTGCTGGGCGGTATACCGGTTCATACCGAATACCGGTGTTTATTTTTGTTATGATATGAATTTTTAAAATACTGCAATACCGGTGTATGTCGCTTAAACAACGTTCAGAACGCGACACTGTTTGAAAGGGGTCCCTTTTCACTGTTGCACTGTGGTGAGGGAACAGCTGTATGTGTTACTAAGCGTGAAAGTTCCGAAACTGAAGCTGTAGAACTAATAGAACGCGATGACACAGAAGAACTCATCCACAATATCCACATTGACCGCCACAAATATCCACCGCCCCCTGCCATCAGCTCCCTTCCCGGAGAAGTGTCACCTCTCTCGGCGTCTGTTCTGTGCAGTGAGCGGCAGAGATTGGACGCACCGCAGCCGACTCGTCAATAAATGAGTACAAAACAGCGTTTTCTAGCACCTGCCGCTTACTGAATGTTTGGAATTATAAATATGAGCGTAGTTTGTCTGTTAATATCACATGCACTTTTTTGTTTGTTGTTTTTTTTTTAGTTTGTTAATCAGATGCAGGCAGTGCGCTGCATAGCCGCTCTTTAGTGTAGATGCATGTTGATTTTATCAGACGATTATAAATGAGACTCCTGGTTAACATGTATTAAAAGGGGTAATGTTTAGTCACTATTTAGTGTGGTATTTTTTGACAATATCCACTCATCATGACAGTAAAATAGGACATTCTAAGTAAATATACTGCAGTATCTCCTCTCTCAATCAGTAGAAAATATGGTTAACACCTGGTCATGCATGAAAAAAAAAATACCGTCATGAACCGTGAAACCGGTATAATTTTTAAAAATACCGTGATATAAATTTTTGGTCATACCGCCCAGCACTACTTTGAGGAGGCTTTTGTTACCGCAAATCTACGGCCAGGATAGGTCAAACTGAAGGCTTGTGAATGATAGGAGCAGTAGGCACGTCATCGGAGACCTTCTGATTTCTGTCTATCGCCGATGTTAGCAAGTTGTACGGGAAAGGACTAAGTGAATTACACTTTTTGTCATAAGCAAGCAGTAGGCGGCAGGCAAAATAGGTATTAGTCTACCTACACCCTCTGACTAGCAGCACCTGCCGCTTACTGAATGTTTGGAATTATAAATATGAGCGTAGTTTGTCTGTTAATATCACATGCACTTTTTTGTTTGTTGTTTTTTTTTTAGTTTGTTAATCAGATGCAGGCAGTGCGCTGCATAGCCGCTCTTTAGTGTAGATGCATGTTGATTTTATCAGACGATTATAAATGAGACTCCTGGTTAACATGTATTAAAAGGGGTAATGTTTAGTCACTATTTAGTGTGGTATTTTTTGACAATATTCACTCATCATGACAGTAAAATAGGACATTCTAAGTAAATATACTGCAGTATCTCCTCTCTCAATCAGTAGAAAATATGGTTAACACCTGGTCATGCATGAAAAAAAAAATACCATTATGTACCATGAAACCGGTATAATTTTGAAAAATACCGTGATTTTTAGGTCATTTTTGGTCATACCGCCCAGCACTAACTTAAATGGTTCTACATGTACCATAAAATAACACGCCTGCCTCTATGAATTCGCCAAAGTTCACCTCTCTTTGTCAAAACAGCTAAAAGTCTTGTCAGGTTTGTGAGTTTACACATGCAAGCAGCATTATTTGGTTTGAATCCAGTTTCAAATCACAGGCACCATTTTCTACAACTTTAAGTCATCTGTTGATCTCTCTCTATATTGATCTCTCTATATATCTCTATATTAATTTCCAGTAATAATAAAATAATCTCTTCAATCTCGAAGACTGTAGCTACATCAAAATCCATATGTTATTGAATATTTAATATAATCGCAGGTACTGAATTTAATGAAGCACTTTAATAAACAGTAGTGCGTACCAAAATACTTTCTGTACAGATGTATGTCATGCATCCGCAATTTTGGCATTGACCTTTGCCCTGCACATCCTTTGACCTATGATGTACTAACAGAAATTATGAAAATAATTTACTCAGTATTGTTTAAACAAGTACAAGTGGAAGAACTTTTTCAGTAGCTTTTTTCTATTATTATTATTTTTAAATTAAATTAAATATAACTATATTAAATCATTTAAATTTAAATCATTTGAATTGTGCAGCTCAGCTCTCATCAGGATAAATTAAGTATTCTGCAATATGCAGACATCTCAGTGTCTCCGTTATGGTTGGAAAGTCAACCAAGCAAATACACGCTTCTGAATGATCGGTTACCTGCTCTGTAAGCAAATGACATAACTGTGTCATTTTGAAACCTTGCCTCTGCGGTTCTCAAAGCAATATGTCCAAATGACTGTTCGCTGTGCTTACACTGACTAGAGAAATGAATCGATAGCTGCTCTAACATCACACATGCCATTTCTGACCCCCCTTGAGGAGACCTGAAGACATCTAAACTGATCAAAAAACACATTTAGATCTGTCAGGGAGAACATAATTTGAAGCTGAAACCCATTCAGCAAGCATGTCCTTCAAGCATGTCCCCCACATTTCTCTCTCTCTCATCGGTCCCAAAGCTCTGCGAGGAAACCGAGTAACCCAGATCGGGAGGAAGAGAGTGCGGAAGAGGAGATGAAGATTACGTGAGCACAGACACTATCTCAAATTTCCTGCTGCAAAATGCTATGCCATTATTCCGCCCTCCCCCACCTTGATTTTCGAGTGATGTCACAGTTCTGTTTAAGTCGATCCCCTTGATTGTTGGAAGAATTTCTACTCTGTTGACATTGCGGATCATTAAACTGTGATTGTTGCAGTTAGCGTTTGTCTAAACATGAGTGCCAAAATGACTGGGTGACGCCTATCTCTCGTTCCTCCTCCTAACGGTTCCTTCTTGACTAACTCCTTCTATTTCTTGGCCTCACTTCCTTTTATGCAGGACTAGGGATGTCGAGTAAATCGGCTAGTTGGATGGTTGCATGAACGACTAGTCGGCTTAAGAAAGCTTGTGTAATTAGGCTGGTTTCGGGTGCACCGAACCTCCATCAGTCACACATTTCTTAGGGGGCCTTTACATAAGATGTGTTCAAAAACAGCTTGACGCACACTAGGGTTTTGAGACACGTTTTTAAAAATAGAGCTATTTTAAACTTGACATGTCATCCAAAAAAAAAATCCAATGCTCATGGCGGGACGCTTAAAAACAGCTCTAGACGTGACTCAACGTCATAGGACGCCCATCTGAATGTGTATGACTGTAGCAACAGGGTTCTAAAGGAAATTAATTTTAGATTATTTTAAGAGGTTTTTACTGTGCAAATTGTGTAACTGTGAAATATAGCACACTGTCAGCATGCTAATAAAAGCATCACAATAAAATAATAATACAAATAACTATTTAAATATGTATACTGACTATGTATTAGTGCTGTGTTCGATACATCGATACGACGATGTATCGTCACAGAGATTTGACGTTACGAGTATCGATACAGCTGGCCCTGTATCGATACTGTGGCACGTGTGCAGCAGTGGACCGCACTTAATTTGAATACAAGAACAACGTTTAAAATTGAGTAGAAAAGTGCGAGGATGAATATAAATATAGCATAATATATAGGATACAACAAGGTTTAATCTGGCTGCAGAGGAACACAACTGGGTTGCCTGATATAAAGAGACGTAATTCCCGAAACAGAGTTTCCTACTTGCGCAATACAGAAATATCTGCAAAGTGTGCCACTTATCTTTGTCAACCTGGCATCTGTGTGCACGCGCAGTCAGTGTTGCCAATTTAGCGACTTTGTCGCTAGATTTAGCGACTTTTCAGACCCCTTGGTGACTTTTTTTCCAAAAAAGCGACTAGCGACAAATCTAGCGACTTCTTGGACAAACTTTAGCGAGTCTCTGTGATCGCTAGTACTGACGCAACGGCGCGAGGTCAGTGTGCACACACCTCTCTCTGCGTCTGCTCTGTACAGCGAGCGGCTGAGAGGTTAAAATAGATTCAGTTAAAATAGATATTATGTTGCTTCTCTAATTTTACATGCAAATATAGCCAAAATCACAGCACAGGAATTGTCTGTGTCTTGTCTTTTCTTATGTGCGTTTCATTTCATCAGACGATGGCTCAAATATAAAGCAGGATTTTTGTGCAGATTAAGGTCTTATCTAAACTGATCAAAAAACACATTTAGATCTGTCAGGGAGAACATAATTTGAAGCTGAAACCCATTCAGCAAGCATGTCCTTCAAGCATGTCCCCCACATTTCTCTCTCTCTCATCGGTCCCAAAGCTCTGCGAGGAAACCGAGTAACCCAGATCGGGAGGAAGAGAGTGCGGAAGAGGAGATGAAGATTACGTGAGCACAGACACTATCTCAAATTTCCTGCTGCAAAATGCTATGCCATTATTCCGCCCTCCCCCACCTTGATTTTCGAGTGATGTCACAGTTCTGTTTAAGTCGATCCCCTTGATTGTTGGAAGAATTTCTACTCTGTTGACATTGCGGATCATTAAACTGTGATTGTTGCAGTTAGCGTTTGTCTAAACATGAGTGCCAAAATGACTGGGTGACGCCTATCTCTCGTTCCTCCTCCTAACGGTTCCTTCTTGACTAACTCCTTCTATTTCTTGGCCTCACTTCCTTTTATGCAGGACTAGGGATGTCGAGTAAATCGGCTAGTTGGATGGTTGCATGAACGACTAGTCGGCTTAAGAAAGCTTGTGTAATTAGGCTGGTTTCGGGTGCACCGAACCTCCATCAGTCACACATTTCTTAGGGGGCCTTTACATAAGATGTGTTCAAAAACAGCTTGACGCACACTAGGGTTTTGAGACACGTTTTTAAAAATAGAGCTATTTTAAACTTGACATGTCATCCAAAAAAAAAATCCAATGCTCATGGCGGGACGCTTAAAAACAGCTCTAGACGTGACTCAACGTCATAGGACGCCCATCTGAAAGTGTATGACTGTAGCAACAGGGTTCTAAAGGAAATTAATTTTAGATTATTTTAAGAGGTTTTTACTGTGCAAATTGTGTAACTGTGAAATATAGCACACTGTCAGCATGCTAATAAAAGCATCACAATAAAATAATAATACAAATAACTATTTAAATATGTATACTGACTATGTATTAGTGCTGTGTTCGATACATCGATACGACGATGTATCGTCACAGAGATTTGACGTTACGAGTATCGATACAGCTGGCCCTGTATCGATATTGTGGCACGTGTGCAGCAGTGGACCGCACTTAATTTGAATACAAGAACAACGTTTAAAATTGAGTAGAAAAGTGCGAGGATGAATATAAATATAGCATAATATATAGGATACAACAAGGTTTAATCTGGCTGCAGAGGAACACAACTGGGTTGCCTGATATAAAGAGACGTAATTCCCGAAACAGAGTTTCCTACTTGCGCAATACAGAAATATCTGCAAAGTGTGCCACTTATCTTTGTCAACCTGGCATCTGTGTGCACGCGCAGTCAGTGTTGCCAATTTAGCGACTTTGTCGCTAGATTTAGCGACTTTTCAGACCCCTTGGTGACTTTTTTTCCAAAAAAGCGACTAGCGACAAATCTAGCGACTTCTTGGACAAACTTTAGCGAGTCTCTGTGATCGCTAGTACTGACGCAACGGCGCGAGGTCAGTGTGCACACACCTCTCTCTGCGTCTGCTCTGTACAGCGAGCGGCTGAGAGGTTAAAACGTTGATAAAATTGCGGGGCAGCGCTAAAAAGTTCGTTCCTGAATGTCTGAGCGAGGACGCAAAGTGATCTGTGTGAGTGACTGAGCGTGTGTGTGCGTTAGATACAGTGAAGACAGTGCATTAGTTTAGAACTCTTCTAATTTTTTTTTTAATCGTAGAGAGTGTGTTAATTTGTTACGTATCGTATCTTTGCTGGTGATACACAGCCCTACTATGTATATTAATATAATTAAATAATTACAAAAAAAACCTTATGTCTCAAAATTCTGATCTCTTCTGGTAAGATACCTGCAACCCCATTTTCATGTCCTGTCAGCTTGGAGCAGGGGGACCAGGCAGCCCCGGGCCCAGTCTCTCATTATGGTCTCAGCATGCCGCCGCATACCCCCCATCCCCCGTTTGTAGTGGTAAGAGGAACCACCAGGGGCTGGCACAAGTTAATCCAGTACCGGCTCGGTCCGACCTCATCAAAGCATGTGCTCATAATTTGTCACAGAAAGCAACCAATTAAGATGCGTTAAGGGACGAGGGAGGGGAGGGGAGGGAGAGAGAAGGGTAGACGGGGCATAGCAGTGAAAAGATAGCATTTGATTAAAGAGTCAGTGCAGCTGTGGTGAATCAAAACGGCCCGGACTTTCAAAGAAAACCTCAAGCATAGAGCACGGACCTAGTGTGATCAGATAAAGCGCTGCTGGTTAACCCTTGAGAAGGAAAAAAGAACTGACGAAAAGTGAGAGTAAATATTAGATTTTCATGACTTCTACTGGTAGTACGCACACACATGCTGACTGGCCTTACTTTGTTACAAACCTCTGGATTATGCAGTACCAAACTCCTCCCACTTTGTCCTGTCAGCTATTTATAGCTAAGATATTTATTTCACTCTAATATATATATATATATACATATATATATATATATATGCATTATATTGGCAACCTGCTCTATGAAAGCAAGTGCTTACAGCCGGTGTTGTATAAATCAGGTCTGTGTGTGTGTTTTCCAGAGGCTTATCTACACCATCTCGTTTTTAGGAGCGGGGTTTGGGAAAGTGCAGCCTGCAGAAGGTTGCGAAGGGAGGGAAGCTTTTTCTCAAGGCTCCAGCCACTCGGCAGCACAGGGATCGGCCCGGCGATCTCCCTCGGCTCCCGATCCAGCTGTAGCGTTCACATAACCCCAGCTGTCCCCCTCGGCTTATGATAGCACAACTCGTCTCTGCCTCCCTCCTTTGCGTTTGCACCCATGGACTTTTCCACTCCCTTCTGCACTGCTGGGCACACATCGGCCCTTTTCCTCCCTCGTACGTTGTTTTTCTTTTTCTGCGTTGTATGTTATTTCACAGATTTCTATTCCCCCCAACCCTGAGAAAAGTCTTATGGCTGTTTGATCCTGAGACGGGATGAGAATGCCCACCCCCTCCTTTGCCGAGCCTCCCTTTCCTCGTTCTGGCGCCGATGGTGGGGACTTTCTCCTGTCTCCACTTTCCTCCATCCTCCTATCCTATACTTGAGTCTCCCTGGGTCTGTTCCCAGCTCCGGCGTTAGGCAGACGTTCCTGCTGCCCATTATCCCAAATAAACAACTCATTACACATGTAATTAACTGAGGGGTCTAGCCAAGCATCAGAAACTAATCCACACCAGCATTCCCAGTCCCTCTCTTTTCCGATTCCGCTGGAGGGGAGCTTGCAGAAAAAAAAAAGTCGGCTGTGTTTAGGATAAGGAAGAAATGGAGTGAAAGCGAAAAAAAATTTAAAATCAACTTCCCAAAAAAAAAAACCCACCTTTTTTCTTGCCCTCTCTCTGTCATTCTCCATGAATTGTGCTTGGCTCTTCCTTGTTTTCTCGACCGTCTCAGAAGTGGGTCAGCGACGGACTGCCTAGCAGAACGTGGAAAAAAAGGTCTGTGCTCGCCTTGGTGAAAACAGTTGTAGACTTTTTACGAGCAGCCTGCTTATCCAATTAAACGGTCATAAACACATTAATACAACGGCACATGCCCGTTCAGGGAGAGAGGGAAAGAGGCTAACTGCCTCTTTATTAGCATGAGGTTTCTTCACCTGTGCGCTGAAGCTTGACAAGAGCAGTTCCTCTTTCTCGCTAAAGATGATGATGAATCTAATAAGATTACACCTCCTATGTTAACAGGCCTGCAGAGTGTGGCGCTTTTAATCTGACCCTGGAAACAATAACCTGAGGATAACAGCAACCATGTCAATGTAATGACATTATGTCCATTGTGTGTCCTCTGCTCTGGTGGGACCAATTCAATGTTGTTGTAAGAAACAACTGCAGTAATAAAATGAGTGTAAATGGTTGAGCATATATTTTAGACATCAGTTTCTGTCATTTATAATGCATACACTGTATACACGTATAAGTAACACGCCACTTTTCCACTCAGAAAATCCTGCTGTCAAACTCTTTCCTTCAACAGCACTTTAACTTCAGACTCTATGGTTTAAAGTAGTTCTAATCTAACTAAGGTGTCAGGCCTATGTTCAGGCCTCTCTGCGGTCTACAGGTGCTAACGTAGAGTCCAGAGTTCTAATACACAACCCCTCTAGAGAGACACCAGCAGGAAACTAGGGCGAGCTAGCAGGAATGTTTGCCGAGTCAAATTCAATCACGCCACATCATTAATTCACAATCTTAACAGTTAGCGACAGGGCTGGGGACATCGTAATGTGCTAAGTGCAGAGCTCTTTACACTGAGGTTTGTTTTAATCAAATATACAGTAGGGTTCAAAAGTTTGGGCTAAGTGAGATTTTTAAATGTTTCTGAAGGAGTCTCTTACACTCAGCTGTGCCGCAATCATTTGATCAAAAATACTGTGAAATATTATTAAAATTTTAAATAAGTGTTCTAATGTATTTTACAATGTAATTTATTCCTGTGATGGCAAAGCTGAATTTTCAGCAGTCATTACTCTAGAAATCTTTTGTAACATTGTAAATGTCTTTACTGTCACTTTTGATCAACTGAATGCATCATTGCTGAATAAAAGAAATTAAAATAAATCTTACTGACTTTTGAACGGTACTGTAGACATTTTAAAATAAAATAAATAAACTGAACTTAAAGACCTATTTGCTTAGCAAAGTAACTTGAAATTTTCACTGAATTTTACACACACTAAAAGTAAAACAGTACACTATAAAATGTGGTAGTAAGCAATTTATCCTCAGGATAATTTATCTTAATGCATGTTATCTATTTAACACTTAAAAATGACTTGGTGCAATCTAGTGTAGTTAGGTTGATTGAGTCATATTAATAATATTTTTAATAATCATTCACATAAAACACTTTTTTAGGTTCCTGGCAATTTTTTTTAATTACAATAAATTGTATGTGGTACTTCTACACTCTTAAAAATAAAGGTGCTTCACGATGCCATAGAAGAACCTTTTTGTCTAAATGGTTCACTTCACTTCTAAAAATATTCCATGATGTGGACGTCGCCCTATTAGATTACACTCCATGCCTACGCACGATTTTTTCTCTCTTCTCTTCGCACACTACCTTCTCTTTGCCAACCGTGAAGACCATAAACCAAGCTCTGTCGCAAGCCTTATAGTCATATGACTATTTTCCATTGAATAAGTTCCTGTTAAAACCACACATATCAAAGTCTGTATAGGGAAATGCATGTTATTAAGAGAATACAATGTGAATATTGGGTGGTGGGGGGACAGCAGAGCCCGCCAGAGTCTCGGCAGGTATCTCCCTTCCTTTCCTCATCTATTTATAACCCGTGAGCTGCTCTGATCCAAAAATAAGACAGTGACCAATTTTAACCTGAACAATACTGCAGGCTCACAATCGTAGTCCCTGGCACACATATGCACACACAGGCAGACCAAAACAAAAAAAAGAAAAAAAGTCAATCTCATGGCTGAGCTATTTCTGTCGGGACGGGACATTTAGGAAGTGTGGGCCACGGGCCAGCGAGCAGTTTAATGACACGCCTGCGTCCCATGGACTCTTGTCACAGGAGCTCCCGCCATTGTCAGGGTTGAGCCCGCGGGCACGCACACACACACACACACACGCACAAGTTTATTTGTTTTTCCAGAGGGGCTGAAACAGAGCAGCTGCAGGTGAAAGGAGCCACCTCCGCACTTCACCATACAAAGCAGAGCACTCCAGGGCCTGTCCTGCACTGGCCAGCAAACCCTGAAGTTTCAAATGAAGTGCTGCTCTTATTAATTATGTATACAAGTCGGTGCCGCACATTTCCTTTCCTTCTCTCTCTCTCTCTCTCACTCACTCTTTCTCTCTCCCGCTCTTTCTTTCATTCTCTTTTCCAGATGGAGCATCTGTAATAAAATTAATGACATCACTGGCTGTACTTCGGAGTAACTACTGGAAGAAAAGTCATACATCAAAGTAAACTGTGTACTGAGGAGAAGGAAAAAAAACTTTAAGAAGTATGAGGAAAAATCTCAGATAGCTTCTAGTCTTATCTTGTTCCATTGTTAAGAAAATAAAAGAAAAGAAACAAATACATTTATGTTATATGTATTTTCTTTCTTTTTTGTAATTTTTTAATCTAACAATAGAAAAAAAATAATATTAAGATAATATAAAGATATAAAATGATAAATATACATGATAGTTATCTGTGTACTGTGCAAGATTTAAACTATTTTGTTATGGATGAAAACATATACAATTGCTTTGATTCTTTTAGCAGATGCTTTTATCCAAAGCAACAAAATCTTCTTTTTCCATTGTTTTATATAAAACAGCAAGAAAGAACAAATAAAATCCTAAGATATTATTCTATACAGTCTGAAATTAATTGCACCAGGCATTTAAAGTAGAATAAAACCGAATTAAGATGGAGCAGACAGCCAATGGCTGGAACTGCTTCGTCTGATTGGTTGTTTTGGTGGTGGGTGACAGCCTGCTGAAGGACCCTGTGCAAACGCCACCACAAACATAAAGGCATTAAGTGTCACAATGCCAGGCTCACAGACACATCTCCTCTTCTGTTTTCACAACTTTTCTTTTTCTTTCTCTTCCTCGAATCTCGAGTGTCCAGCACGGCACGCTTTTTCCGAAGTTTCAGCCTCCGATGCTGACAGGCCGCTGTTGAGAACGGCACAGATGACTGCAGAGAGACACACGTGTGTAGCTTGGCAGGCCACCGCTCGTGAGAGCTGCTCTTACGAGTGCCTGAGAGGCTGTCTTTGCAAGCTCGGCTGAATGAAACACCTCAACCTCACACTAATGAAAAGAAACTCTTATTTCCTTCCATAGTTTTATGTTCAAGCGTATTTGAATCACGTCTGGCAGTTGTCAGACGAAGTGGCCTGTGTTTACTACCGAACAAGCTAAAAAATAACACGTGAAACAGTATATGATGATAAAAATTACAGCACTGCAACACTTTGAAAGTGTCAAGAGGACCTCCGAGTCCATTACATTGTGAGTGCAGAAATTGCTAAAAATACACGCCTTGCCACACGGCACTGTGCTACGGACAGCTCTGGCGACAGAGACGTCGGGGTTATGAATGTTATGTGAAGCTGGGGCATAGAGACCCCTCTGTCCCCCCTCTCACTGGAGAACCTTACAGAATGACTGGGCTATGCTGCCCCACTGACAAAGATAAATTACATTTGCTGGAAAATATTTCAGCATTTTCCCCTCCCCTACCCTCTCGACTCGTCTCCCATTTTTTATTTTATTATATATTTTTTTGTAAGATGTTCTTTTCGTCGCTTTTTTGGCCCTCGTCCACCAGTGTGCCATGGGTCCCTCTGCTGTGAAGCGAGACGCACACACTGTGCCACTGTGCTTTATCATGAAATGTACCCTCCGTCTCCAGTGTTTAAGCACAGAGTCGGCAAATGCATATCCAGATGGTTCAAGAAAAGTTGGATGCCATCAAGACTTAGAAATTTGACCGGATGTATTTATTGATTTATTTTGCATTACAATCATAAAGTGTGAAATCTCTGAACTGGTTCTTAAACTGCATATTTTGAAATCGCCAACTCTAACAGAAGTGCAACATCCAATAAAACACATATACACTCTGTATACGAAATGCAGGACTGCATCAAATATGCATGACTAGATTAAATGAGCTCTTGAATGTAGGGATGAACCTTTTCCTAAACTGTTTTAACTGTTCTATGGACTCTTATCTAGCTTAAAATGTGCTCTATTTGCCTAGGATACTGACCAAAGTGGAAGTGCTTGGATATTTAAGGAGAGGACGGCCAGAAGAGGCTCCCTGCTGAACCACCCAAAGCTGAAGAGGAGTTACATGAAACAGGAGTCACCTTTACTCATCTGATTTTTGTTTTTTGGAACAGCACTTCTTTCATGTCCGCAGCGTGATATGTTGCGCACATTCATTCGGCGTACACACGCACACTGACTTGTCTGTCATCGCAGCCTCCTTGTAGCAGCCTCTACCAGCTTTCTATCATCTGCTCGTGTACAAATACACAGCAAAATATAGTTTTTCTCATATCACGCAAATGCACATTCACAACTCTCAGAACTATTTCCGGCCACATACACGCAGACTTCTACAGCATACATAATAATTAATGTGTGTTCGGTACATACCACGTAAGCCCAAAGCAGATCTTTAGAACAGAGAAAGCTCAGCTGAAAAATTTAATTTTATGCAGAAATATTCTTTTCACAATATAATTAAACATCAAAGGCAGGACTATTCCTCTGTGATTGAGCAGCACTCTGGCGAATCAACTCCATACACCACCTTCCATTTTACAGCGAGAAAGAAAGTTGCCGAGCGTCACTGCTAATTACAAAATAGAGACAGAAGCAAAGTTAAATTCATTATGCAAAAACCAGGACAGACTTGTGTGCGCTGGGTACGCTCATCTAATGCCAAACATCATAACCTCTTTGAGAGTAAAAATGACTTATCTGAAGCTGGTTTATTTGCTTTATTAAACTAATTTTTAGCCTAGTACATGAAGCTGAGAGAGTATGGAAAAAACGATATGAGAAAATTTTTGACTTCATTGACTCAAAATTAACTGTGCTGTGTAATAAAATGGGCCGATATTGCTGAAGAGTTACAAAGAAAATAAAGATGTTTTTCTTTCTCTGTAAGCTCATGAAACTTACTGGGAGATAGTGGCAAATGTTTGGTTTAAACATTTAGATGAATAACTATTACTTAAAATTAATTACTACATAATTTTCGGCATAATGCCTGCCTTTGCTTGAATATGAATAATCATTCATTACACTGCACGTACTTTCTTTGACTGACAGCAAAAGTGTGATTCACCTATCATTTTCCTTGGACAAATAACCTTTAAGACAGTACAACCCAGTGTAAATTTGTGCTTCAGAGGGGCACACAAACTGAGCCTGTAAATGCCCCTGACAATCGGCTCAAGTACCTCAGCCAATCAGAGTGACACGTGGAGAGCTGATCCCTCTTTGAGAGAAGTGTAAGGCCATGTTGTCACTGTTGGTTTTGTGAATCGACAGAAGTCTAATCCCTGGTGATTTCCTAGAGACGACAGGTCTGAGGAGGACCGCTTGTGTGTGCGTGTCTGTGCGTATATGTGCACGGCTATGAGAGGACCCTCTGAGTGTAATCATATGAGTTCACATGCGAGTGTGTTCATTTTCCTCTTGGGCAGATTAAGCAAACACTAAATCCCAGGAGAGCAACAGGTGAGACTCACACACACGTACATACACACATACAGGAGCTTCATTGATTGTGTTTACCTGTCCAACAGTATAGGCTGAAAGAGAGTGCACTTGAGGTAGAAGTGACAGAAAAACAATACATGACGCCCTTTTGCATAGAGAAATTGTACCTCTGTTTGAAAATTTGCAGTGCTGCTTAAGCTGATAAAATAAAACTATGACGTGTAACCGATTATATTCTTTCACGGTTAAGTACAGGAATGCTAGAAACAATTTGTTAAGACATAAAAAAGTGCCAAAAAGTAATTCTCCTGTTAATTAAACAATCACATTCTTTCATTTACATCTGTATCTGTCTTCACCTTTACCTTCAGTATGCAGATTCTGATATTTTTGCAACCACCATCTTAATTAATCACTTCACAATGTAATTAGATTATAACAGCTTCTTACAATAACTCCTGAAAAACTGATATAAAAAATGTTGCTCACAGACTCAACTCATTCCAAATGCTACATTTAAACACACACACACACACACACACATATATATATAAATAAAAAAAATCACTTCTTTGTCTTGATAAACACTTTAATTCATTATGGTAGCATGACACTGTACATTTCTAACACTTGACCCTCAAAATAACTGTTCTCTCTAAATTTATTTATTTGAAAATTAAAATAAAATATAATATAGGCTATATATATATATATATATATATATAAACTCACAAGTTTGTATGTATATAAACTTGTTTAAAGCTAACAATCTTACCTTTAAGCTTACTGAGAAAAACAAATTATTAGCTCATAAAACAAAACTATGGACTTTTGGCTATAAAATATGGTCTCTTAGCTAAAGTTTAGGTAGTAGAATATTTCGTGTCTAGTAGCTATTACTAGCCTACTATTGCTATTAACGATGCTGTGATTTTTTTTCTTTAGTTTTATTTATATATGAATTTACTAGCACAAAGTTGGTCTAATTCAATTTTAGGCTGTAGCGCTTGATCTACCTGCATATAAAAATAGTGAATATTGTCAATGACGCGAATGAAAGTTGATCATATTTGAGCGCCTGTTAATTCAACACTGCATTTATCGGCTGATGACCCTCAGACCTCCACACATCACCGGCCAGCTCTTTTACTATATTCACAACGGCAGTAACGTTAACTGTAAATTCACATGACCGCTGTTAAGAGAGTCGGCTGATTCTGAGAGCTGATAAAACACTTTAAAAGACCCAAACAAACCACGCGCCAGTTCTTCTCTTAAAAAATAAAAAATAAAAATCTCTATACATAAAGAAACACAAGTAGTGATTCTCCTGTCAGTAGTCACAGAAATAACGTGAGCTGTCATGTCAACTTTCTTAAGGGAGCTAGGCTACAGCAACTCTCTCCCTTGTGTTCTCGCGAAATAACGGAGATAAAAACTCATCGAATTATTGTTTATCAACAATGTCACATAATGTATCAACGAACAAATACACACCGGTGTCCAGTATCAGTGTGACTTACTTCATGGTGCGTCTGAAGTGTGTCCGGTGAAGTTTGTCCTGCGGTGTGACGGAAGGTGTTGAGCCGCCGGGTAGACTTCACCGCGTCACACTTAAAATCCACCAAAAATCACCACCTCCAGAAAAAAAAAGTGTCGTTTTCTTAATGCGTGTTATTTTTCTCGTGTCTAATAAAGCGTTTCAGGTGCTGAGGTTGGTGTCGGTCGTCCACGGTGAGGAATGATTAAGCCTTCAGTGTTTTAATGAAAGAAGCGCAACACTAATGCGTTTTTATCTTCTACCAGATAAAGTCAAATCACACGGTGTATAGTGTCAACGTGTGCACATTAACAGTGGTACTTTTAGTTTTGCGACTTTTAATGATTTTTAAAATAATTTTAATTTATTTAAACTGAACATTTTAGTATAGGCCTATGTTATGTTATTTGTTGTTGTTTTACTATATACTGTAGATATATAGCTATGGTAACACCTTATTTTGGTGTCCATGTTAGACATTACATGTAGGCTAGTAATAACAACAACTTATGCATGATTACATACAACTAAACCTAAACCAAACCCTCGTCCTAACCCTAACCATACAGTATGTACATGTAGTTAATTGATATTACTTAGTAATAAGCCTATAATTACACTGAAACAAGAACCTGCAACAAGGAGTTAGATCCAAACCTAGTTCTAGCATGATGCAATACATATTGATTAAACCCATTAAATGTAAAACTGAAGTTTATTTGCTGTCTTATTTTTTTGAAGTATATTCAAAGGGAACACCTGCAGTGATATGTTTATTACATGCTTTCAATAACTTTGAATGTAATTAGCAATAAAGAAAATCAAGCTGAAACATTGTAAAGATAGTTACATAAATGGAAACAAATATATTTTTATATGAAAATATAAAAACATTTTTTTTCTCCTACATAAAACATAATTTCTCCTAGCACTTTGATTCATAACCTTGCATAGATTAGTGCCCTCTCATAGCCCAATCTTCTCACCATATATTTAAATGAGTTTATTTATCACTGGAGATAAGTAGCCTACTTTAACACATGCTAAACATGAATAAATCACGCATCTAACTGAGGAATCAAGAGATGATAATTAGAGAAACATTGGTTGCTATTACCGAAGCTCTCCATGCCAAAGACCACCTCGTGAATGTTAAGAAATAATCATTGAATTCACGTTTAAGGGTTGATAAAGGAATAGAAACTATCATATTGCTGTTTTTTTCAGTTCCCCATCTTAAAGCAGTCATCTGAATTTCTTCATGCTGATATTTCGTTGTTCTATGAAGCTATTGCCTTAGAATTAACCTTAAGCACCACTTGAGTCACTGACAGACAAACCAGTGATAGAAGTAAAACATGAAATCAGTTAATGAATTAATAAAACCTGCTAATCTGCCTGACGGACTGTAACTGGACCCAGTGGTATCAGCTTCCATGAGATCCCACTTCTGGGTCACAAGACACTGTAATCTTGAATTGCATTTTTTTTTTTTGTAATTTCAATACCTAGATCAATACCGCTTCGGTTCCACCAGCTATATGAAACTACATGCTAATAGGCTTGCTGCGGTACTTACCGGTGTTACCGGTATTACCTGGTGTTCTTCAGCCCCACACCGAATGCATTACTTGCCCACCGTGGCACCGCCCCCCACTGTCGTTTTGCTTTTTTTTATAGAAATAAAAACTATTTAGTTCAGTTGGACAACGGACGCTACAACTGTAAACTGAAAGCGTCTTCTCCGCTCCATAAAGCTCACACTGCAGAGCCGCAGCAAGATTCAGATTTTACTGATCACGTGAAGAGAGTGAGGTGAGAGAGGCACTTTTAGTGGGTTGTGGCTAGAAGGGATACAACTATGGCCGGAAGTTAACAATAAATTAAATTTTCTACCTATTAGATTGTGTTTTATTAACGTCTACACCTATCCCAACCCTAAACCTATCCCTTACAATAATGCAAATACAGTAATTATTGTTATCAGCGTGACAAAAATACGCCACGTCCGCAAAAATGACATGAATACTGAGGAAACGATGGCGGACAGAGGACTTGTTTTTCAAGCAAAATGTAAAAGTAAACTAATAGACCGCTTCTTAAACCAGAGAATGTGAACATGTTGGTTTTCTTGGCAAACAATATGCAAGCACTGTCACCGACAGCCAGTTTAGTTCTAATTTTCTTTTTGTTCTTTTTGAAAAGCCTGTTGTTGTTGTTTTTTTTTATTATTTTTTTTTATTTAATTCCACAATGTTTGCTAAACTGTGTTTGCTAAACAGTGTTTGCAAAATCTTCTAATTTATTAGTAAATATATAGGTAATACAGCATGTGGTGTATGCCATGCCTCGTCTTATTTATTATTGTTAATAAACATTATATAAGCTAGTTTCTCATTGTAGTGTTTTATTGTTATTGTGCTTTTCATTAAGAGTAATAATTAATCCATCTTTCAAGCATTCGTTTTAGTCTTAGAAATTGAAAGGTGTAAAATGTAAGCACAACAGACAATTATCTTCTTGTAAAATGTGACAAGTTTTATTAGATTCTTCTTCTTCTAGAGAATCTAGATCAGATTCTCTGATTCACCATATATTTACATGGACAGTTCCTTACATTTGGCCAGTCAGCTATATGAGTCAATGGAAATGCTTTTAGTCTCAGGATCAGTAGGCCACAATATCACTTTTATTAACTTTTATGTCTATAAAGCATGTATATTATGCTATACCTACCGTGTTCACCTAACCTTCAGTTCTTCCAGCTCCAGCACAGTTTTACCAGGAAGACCCTCTTAGGTTTCAGAGTGCAGTTTTGTTTGTGTATTTGGCACCTGGTGAAGAGACAAAGAGAGAGAGAGAGAAATTCTTTCTGTGTTAATAGCTATATCTAGGCACAGTGTTCAAGATACACTACATGGCTGGGGGAACTACAAAAGGAATAAATAAATATATAAACAATGTTACTGAGTTTCCTCTTGCATATTCATGTGGTAGGTAAACTGGATAAAGAACAGGAAGAGGAACAGAAACAACAGTAACTACAGCAACTATACCAACTATATCATTGATGGTGACCTGGCTGACTTAGATCTGCAGAAGCATCTGCAGTTTTAATCCATTTGCCCTAGACATTATTTTTCTTTTTTTTCTCTCATAAGCAGTGAATATCCATTTTTCCATTTCTTTAATTTATTTTATATATTTCAAAATGTGTGTGTGTGTATATATATATACAGTGGGTACGGAAAGTATTCAACATTTTATATATTTAAATTTTTTATATATTTAGTTTGATTTCGGATTGGCAAATTTCAGTACATTAGTTCAGTCTACTAAACATTGTGCAGTAGAGCTGACTAATGAATTTGTTCAAATGTCTAAATTTGCCTGTTAGATGTTCCCTAAAGGCACTTTACTGTAATATCTCAAAAGAGGGTTTCTGTCAACGGAAGCATAAAACACTGTAAAGATTAGTTAGTTTTCCTGACCTAATTTACAAACAGACAGACACATACTGTATACATGTGTATACACAAATGAATTATTCTCCCTCTTGTTTTCTTTGGCTGTCGATCGCTACCAGACTGTCGGTCCAAACTGAACCTGATTGCCATCACTCAGGATCAACAATCCGATTTCCAGTAAGTTCAAAGCCACAAGGAAAGTGTCCCGTAGTGGTTATGTCATTTCGTATACACATACAAGAGGCTTTTAAGAGAAAGGTAATTTTGAGGTTTCGGCCTCATCTGTTCATGTTTGTAACGAGCAGATGTAAGGAGATGGAAGATAAATACACAATGTTAGTGGCTGTCAACAATCCCGCCTACGTTGTTTTCTTTTCGGGAGCCCAGTAGTTACCCACGTGTGTCTTATTACCTTCAGTCAGACATAAGTAGCATTCGGGAGGATAGAGGGACAAGGCCTCTATTTCGTTGTATTTTAAGAGCATGATAAACATCAACACATTTTCTTTGGCAAACAGGAACAAGCAAGGCTGTTAGTGTATGAGTGTGTGCGTGAGTATACGTGTGTAATCTGTTGCTGATCCCACTCATGTGAAAACACAATCTGGCTGTCAGAGCTGATAACATTGTCAAGTGCTCAAACACCAGCGCTGAGCTTTCACAGTGCATGAGAGCACCGGGATGAGCCTGTCTCCCAAGTCTGGCCAGATCATAGATTCTTCTTTTCCTCTCCTCATTTTGTCAGTTTATCTCACTCCTCCTCTCTGCTTCTCCCTCTCTCTCTCTCTCTCTCTCTCTCTGCCACCTTTAATTTCACCCGTTTCCTCTCTTTCCTTCTTTCCTCTCCTAAACTTTGTAGTTTTAGATCCCGACAGATAGACACACCGACAGGCAGGCAGAGGAAAAACACACTTACTAACTGGGGTATTTATGCAGCACAAAGTTACATAAGATTCTCAAAGTGCGTGTAAAAATGGCTTTAGGAGGCTCTGAAATGGCTTTTTTTTTTTTTGCTTCAGTTCAGTATGCATTTATGTCTCAATGTATTGTTCAGTTCCTTTATGGTCTGTTTTTACATTTTGGAATCCCTTATATTTTAAAATTGTACATTTAAATAAACTAATAATAATAATAATAATAATATATAGATATAATAATAATAATAATAATAATTATTATTATTATTATTATTACCCTATTTATTCATATAAAACTTTTTTCCCCCTTTTTTTCCTTATTCATATGTTTTTGTGCCCTATAGTCAAAAGGCAGATATTTCAGGCAAGCATATATTATTTTATTACTTTTATATAATATATTATATACTTCTTTGAGAAATTGTTAACAATCAACCAATCAATCAATCAATCAATCAATCAATCAGGAGTTTTGTATACCAGTCAAATAATCTTATACAGTGAAAATTAAAGCTGGATGTTTTTCAAGATATTAAAAAGGCACTGGGGTATTTGAGACCCCAAAAGAGACATGATGGTTGAATTAAAACTAACATGACATGGAACATCTGAAAGCATAATAATTTTAAGATACAGTATAATCCTACAGTAGCTGCACACAAATGTATAAGACGTGTCTCTGTATGCTCACCTTTAATCATACAGTGTCATTCATTCATTTCATAAAGATCCTGCAGGCTAACTGAATTTGTGCCACCCTTTTGATTATTTTTGGGCAATTTGGAGCAGATATTAAGCAAATGAACACTTGATTCACTTCATCACACCAGCCATTTAAGATCATTTAAGATCAGGATTAATAGTTCTCAATGGAGGCTGAGATCTCATCTTACATTAGCTCTGACCCTTCAAAAAGTCCTTATCTACAGCAAGCCATTCTTATATGGCTGCAACTTTCAATGGATCTCAAAGTGATAAAAAAGTGCAACTTTAACTTTCCAAGCATACATTTAACTTCGAAATTTCTGAAAGCGCATAGCTGATGAAATCATCACGGTTTGAGTCCTCTCTTCATTGCATTTAAATAGCACCTGAGCACGCTAACACATATTGTGGTTGGAAGGAAACCGGTAGCGAAGTGTTGACTCGTGTGGGGACAAATTTGGTAATTTGCATGTTCTGTTGGGCAAACAGCGCGTGAACGCTACACTTTTGATTCATTATAGATGAACCACAAGCAGCACAACACAGTTAAGCCTTTGTGCAGGATGCTGCTGCTCTGGTTTCAGTATTAAAGCTGTGTGCTGGAAAAAGCCACCCCAGTTCCAGTTACCCTGCACTCTACTGAAGTCTTTATCTCCCCTGTCAATACACCTGTACTCTGTCCCACTTGCCAATGGAGGCCTAAATAGGAGTTAGTGTCAAATGACAGTAAAAGTTGAAAACTATATTTGTTTTCGCATGTATAAGCATATGTATAAGCACAGCTTTAGGGACAGTTTCTTTGAACAGCCTTGTAAGTGAAATGTACAACTGCAATACATTTCTCTGCCAGCAGGGGTGCACTAAGGCTTTCTCACGGATGAGTCAACCCTGTCCATCACAACTAATAATAACTGTAAGTTAAATGGTGGCAGCAACAAGCATATGTTTACCAGCATGACTGGAAGTAACATGAATTTAAATAAATAAAATAAATACTAAGTTGCAAATCTCTCAATTCACCAATAAAAACACGGGCACCTACTCTCTGTCCCATACTGAGACCAGCTTAAATTGTCAGTCTCTTTATTTCAGAATTTAAAATTCTAAAGTCTGCTGCTTTGCTAAATTATTCTGTTGATTGGATCACTTTTACATCTTTTTATATTTCACCCTTCAACTCAAAGTTCCCTTTGTCTGTCTAATGTTAAAGCTGGAAAAATAAATATATTTAAAAAAAAATCATACTCTAATGATTTTTCCTCCTTTGAATGGTGGAAACTAATTCACTCATAACCTCTGCGAAACTTGCACAGTTATTTCATTGTTTCAGCATGTTTTTTTCTTCTTCTCACAACGGCGGCACTAAAAAAGATGTCAACATCACATTTTTCTGTCTCCAGACTTAAGAGTGCCAACCGGTGTTTCCTGAGCTTGGCCAGAAGTTGGGTCCTAACAGATGGTGGGCATTATGGACAGGCAATGGAAATTCTACCTATATTTTCTTATGTTTATTCCAAACTGCTCATAATAGTTGCTTTACCAGACAGTGTAGATTATCTGTGCAGGGGGTGGTTACGTACATGTATAAGTATGTCTGTTGTGTTTTATTTCAGAAAATATTTTTGCCACAAACTCTTATTAGACATCTGCAGTTCTTTCAAATGCATTCTTTTAGTCTCTTTCATGCCTTCACTCGTTGTCTGTGTCATTCTCTCATTTATTCTGTCTCTTTCCAACAGTGTTGAAACTGCTGCCCAGCTACACTTGTGCACACTTCAGATGGTAAAGAAATCAAACTCACTTTTACACTTTTAACTCTCTTGCTTTCTCTTCTCAGACCGTAGTAGATAAAAAGGACCACTGTCCTCTTGACCTGAGACATGAACTGTGAAGCCCCTCTCTATGCCTGCAGAATAGACTGGATCTTAGGCTCACAGTGGAAAAGTTGTGCTATTATAACGGCCTTGCCCATAAATTACACAAACCAAGATTTTACAAGGCACCTTCAAGGAATAAGCTCACCTAAAACTGAAAACTCTGTCATTATTTCACCCTCATGTCCGAACACACTAAAATGTAGACTACTGTTCAAAAGTTTGGGGTTGTAAGATTTTTTAAAATGTTTTTGAGTGTCAACAAGGCAGCTTTTATTTGATAAAAAATACAGTAAAAACTTTATTACTGTGAACAGTTACTACAATTTAAAACAACGATTTCTATTTACATATATTTGTAAAATATAATTTATTCCTGTGATGGTAAAGCTGTATTTTCAGCAGCCATTACTTCAGTCTTCAGTGTCACATGATCCTTCAGAAATCATTCTAATATGCTGATTTGCTGCTCAAGAAACATTTTCTCTCAAAAAAAAAAAAAATGTATGGAGGTGGAAGGTCATGCTCACCATTCACTTCCCTTGTATAGAAAAGAATACCTTGGACATTTCATTATGTTTCTCCTTCCACAGAGGAAAGTCAGTCATACAGGTTTTAAAAAAATAAATAATGACAGAATTTTCATTTTTGGTGAACTGTCCCTTAAGAGTTGTAGATATCGATGATTTTTAAATGTTTCATCAATGTGAGCCACTTTATAGAAGTCATATGATAAAATGTTTGGATCTCAAGTTCTCATTATATTTCCAGCAAAAGCCACTAATTTACTATTTAGACAAAATGAAACGTCAAAGGTTTTTCTGAAAATCTGAAATCCACCCTCACACACACACTCGCAGAAGCTTCACACTGGAGAATATAGAAGCATAGGAGCGCTGAGTCTGAGGAGTGATTCTGGATGTACTCAAACCCACGCAGCGCTGCTCTGCTGAACGGATGCCGCCTAAAATTCTTTGTGCCTGCAATAGCACCCCAGACTCATTCTTATTCAAACAAGACGAGACTGGAGGCAGGCAACAGAGATTAGCCTGAGATCAAAAGGCAGTGAAGCACTCGTGTTTTGTAGATTCAGATGGGCCCCATCCAACATGCAAGATCCACGAAAGAGCGGAGCGCTGTGCCGATGCCACCCTCTCCAAGGGGCAGAGAGGAGTAAGATGAGTGAAAAGCGAGAAAGAGAATAAAGAAAGAAAGGAGCAACGACAGACGGCCAAGGCTAAAGCTCCAGTGTGAAACACTGGAATTAGATTATGAGAAAGAGAGAGAAGAAAGAGAAAAAAGAAAAAGTAAGCCGTCACTGCAAGCAATTATAGTAGGACAAAGACAATTCTCCCTTTTTTTCAACGCTAGAGAAATTAAAATGTTGCCGTGTTTAAAATGTCACCATTTTCTGAGAATTTGTTTTAAATATGAAATACTCCTCTGACAGACAGTAATATGGAAGCATGTAACCTAAGAATATAGCATCTGGATCTGCAATATGCAACATAAGCATGGTGACTACTGCAACGCCTGCGTGCCAACTGTGATTAATATAAATAAATGTGGGGGGTTCATTTCTCAACAGCATATATGTTTTGAAGTTAATGTAGACTTAATAGCGACATTAGTGTACAAACAGGTCCGTCTTTGTCGCACCCTTAAAGCCGAGTGCTGCTGGTACTTGCAGTTCATAGCTAAAGTCAGATTGCTTATGCTTTTAGATGAGCTGATAAATACGAGGGCAAGCAAACAAGGCTGACTGCCATATTTGTGTAATTTCCGGTTAATTTGGGGCTATTATAGATTTTGCAAAGAACACAGGAGCCTGCAGGAGCTTGGGAGAAGAGGACTAGTGCAGGAAAACACACCTCTATCGCCATCCTCCCATTCCCATTGGGGTCTCTCCCACAGATAATCCATCGTTCACCCAGTCAATCCTCCTTCCTTAAAAAATTTTTTAAAAAAGCTCTCTTTCACTCCCTGCTTCCTCCCGCAGTCAGATGCAGGAACGGCACCTGCACACACAGACTGTGCTGCTCCTGTTGCCCTAGCAACAGCCAGATCAAGCTTCGCTTGTGTAAACCGTTAGGCTTTGCCAGTGTCGTCTCGCGTGCACACACACACACACACACACACAGACAAACCGAATCCTGACATAGCCACTGGCGAATAGACAGAGAAGGGTTCAAAAAGAAAAGGGTGCCTTCTCTACAAAGTGCACCACCTTTGCTGTGAGAAAACAACGCTCTTTCCCAACCACAATTCAGATCAAAGATTTTTATGTATTTATTTTGGTAGCGAGAAAGTTTTTCAAATGACAAACATGGGAGCTTTGGTAAACTGGGTCAGAGCTGCCTTGCCTGAGTCTCCATGGGGTGGGTTGGTGGGGGGTGCGGATTGTCACACCCTGAACACCCAGGAAGAGAGGGATTAGATGGCAGAAAGCTTGTAAGTGATGCTTTCTTAAAAATATGCTGCCTCAGAAATATTGTTCTCAGAATGCAAATAAACTATGCTAGAGGAGGAGGCAGATTGAATCGTGATTTTATTCTCAAAGGACTAAGCTAAACTAACCGTATATTGTTGAGTCTTAAAAAATATTGTAAATATTATAAGTAAATAAAAATGAGAAAATATGAGACATGAATTACAAATATATGTACATTTCATTCTCAAAGTACCAATGCCAAAACTAACTGAATATTGTTGAGACTCTATGCATGTGTGTGTGTGTGTGCCTGTGACGTGGATGGATTATCTCGGCAAAGGAGAAGTGCTCACTAACACAGATTTAGACAGATTTGTGAACAATATTTGAGAGAAATAGGCCTTTTGTGTACATAGAAAAAGTCTTAGATCTTTGAGTTCAGCTCATGAAAAATGGGGGCAAAAACAAAAGTGTTGCGTTTATAATTTTGTTCCATGTACATATATATATATATATATATATATATACACACTTAGAAAAGAGTATCATCTATCTATCTATCTATCTATCTATCTATCTATTTTTCTTTAGATTTTCTATATGTCTCAGAATTACGAAAGGTATTTCTCAGTTGTCCTTCTTTTTATACACTCCCCACAGATTCCCTGAGTTCTCATGTGCAAATTTTTCAAACCGTTCAGACCGCTTCTGCTAGTGTAAGCTCACCAATTCCCCTGTTATTTCAAACTTAAACTAGCAATGTCAAACTTGTAGGTCTGAGTGATACAAATTGATATTGATTCTGTCATGGCAGCTAGCTAGAAGTGAGAAGAATCTACACTGTGCTGAGGCTCGGAGGTTTCCCCCATGCTTCACTTCAATTGAAGTAAATAGTTGTTGGATTCAATTACTTTAAACAGGAGTAATAATTAAGTCTGACATTGAGGAATTAGAACAACATAAAAGCACCAAATAATCTCAGAATTACAGAGTCCTTGTGTCTGTGATCAGTTGTAGATTGCCTATACAAATTAGTACAAATCATTATGTGGGTTATAAGTAAATAGTTGTTTTGTCGTTTCAGACCCCTTAAACTTCACAGTTCACACTGTTTGAACTGAAATCCCCAATCTGTCTCTACGACATACTATGCTCGACCACTATGCAGTTCTCAATTTTTCCACAAACAGTTTTTCGGCTCATCACAAGTGGGGAAGGAGGAAGGGAAGAGCTTGGAGAGGAAAAACTCACCGGTGCCGTTCATGTGCTTCCCCAGGAAGTCACACCCTGCAGCTCCAGCTGTGGGCCAGGTTAATCAAACGGTTACAAAAAATGTCAAATTCCTAAAAAAATAAAATAAAACAAAAAGAAATGAAACAAAAGAAATGCCCTGCATTAATAAAGCCAGACCAGCTGGCTTTCAGAAGAAACCCGATGTGGGTTGTGTTGTCCCGCAAACGCTCTTGGATCTGAAAAGGTTATTATGCATACACACACAAATGAGACACTTGCTCCCTAAACACACACCCCCGTGAAAAAGTGGCCCATAAGATTTGTGGCACAAGTATTTGGCAGTGCCTGATCTCCACCTGTTCCCGTCTCTCCAGGCTCAGAGGTAAATTTAGGCTTGAGAGATATCAGTGACACTCGGACCTTTGTCATTGCTGGAATTGCTGTCCCAACTGTCATCAAAAACATCAATCAAACCTATCTATCTATCTATCCTACATTTTAATTATAAAAGCATTGTGAGAGTGTTGAATAAAAGCAATGATTCAAGTCACTGATCACCATTATTTCTGTACGGTTATAATTCATACCACACACATTATAAGGCCAGCAACACAACGTGTAATTTCAAGAAATATTTATACCAATTCGATTATGAATGATATTTTAACCTGGAATAGCGCAACTACAGGGAAGACAAGCATTTACCGCTTCAAAAGTCTATTCCCAGGGGCTCACGGAATTCCATTCTATCAGTGACATCACATTTGTATTGACCCTGTTTACAATATCCTGTGGATTTCTGGCCTTTAATGGGAATGGGTTTTGGTTAGAAGGAATGAGTTCATCATACATAGCTAATGAAGATTTCATTGAAATGGGACACAAAAATATGACAAAAAAAAACAAAACAGGAAAAGTGTATGCTTACTGCAAAAACACTGCAGCAGGATGTATAGCCGAGGTCACAAGGGAGGAGGAAAAAAGCATAATTATCCCTTACTGTACAGAGCACTCAGTAACAAAAGCATAATTTGTTTGTAATTGCATTTATTATTGGCCCTCCCCACTTATCTTAACTTAGTTACGATTCCATGCCTCATTCAGCATCCAGAGCGACAACCTGGAAAACTGGATTTCTGAATCAGCAGACTTTTCTCGTTTTGTCCTTCTTTGCTGTCTCTCTCCTCTCCACTAAATTACTCACAGACAGTTCCTTCCTATATTTATTAAACAAATTTTTAGGCTGCAATGTCTCTGCTGGCCAGTGTACACGCTGTTAGAGCACTCAATGCTGGACACAAGCTGCGTACTCCAGCGGCAGCAACGGCAGCAGCAGCATGCAGGAGTCTGGCTGTCTGTGCGGCTCTAGAGGAAAGAGGACCAGTGTGGCAATGCACAGCAGCAGAGACGCACGCCTCAACCATCAACCACAGGAGCCAGCCCGGCTCCCCCCATGAGGCACGCTGACTGGACCCAAGTGTGTGTGTGAGGGAGAAAGAAAGAGAGAATAAAGAGCAGGAATTGTTCGATTTTTTTTATGTGTATATTTTAGTGTGGGAAGTATGTCTGTACTTTACACCGTGTGTTTTGTTATCTTAAAGGTGACAGAAAACCAACAGGAAGCCCAAAACAGCATCTTTCCTGAGGCCGTGTGCTTTGTTTTCTTTAAGGCTTCAGTGCAGTTACAATTTTAGTTTAGTCACTGACAGCACGTTAACAGTAATTATCTTGATGAATCTACTGACAGATTTATTTTTCTGTCATTTGTTTTTATTTGATTTTAGTGAAAGTACTTCAGTGTACTTCCTATATTTCAACAAAAATAGCATATATATATATATATATATATATATATATATATATATATA
>NW_015554097.1:829192-852159 GCF_001515605.1 Sinocyclocheilus anshuiensis
GCATATATATATATATATATATATATGTATATATAACTATAATAAAAAATAAAAAAATAATACAGATGAAATTTAAAAATCAATATTGAACAATTGTAAAAAAACTAAATTATCTATAAAATATGTAAAATTAAAATAATTATTTCAGCATCATTAACATACTTATCTTACTGAAAGTGATTGTTTACCATGACAATTTTGTCATCATTTACTCCTCATCATGTTGTTCAAAAACACATTATTTTTAATGTTTATTTTTTTTTCCACAGGTTACCAACATTATTAAAAATATCTTATTTTGTGTTACAGAAAAAAAACTAAAACAAAGTCATACAGGTTTGGAACAACATGAGAGTAAATGAAGACAGAACTTTCGATTTTTAACAGAGAAGTATTACACACAATGTTAATTTATAGTTTAATTCTTTAAAACGTTCCTTAGGATATTTCATTATTTTGAATATCTCAATCAAAATAAGCCATAACATATGTTATGTACTTCTCAGCTAACTCTCAGCAACTGTGTTTTTGTGTTGGAAATTCCACTGGTGGTCTCTATATCAACGGTACTGAGTGGCGTGGGCAGGTTCGAGTCAGCCCTCTCCTTAACACAAGGTCGCTCTGTGTGTGTCCTACCCAGGAGACTGAGGGGAGCCCACGTTTAACGTGCATATCCATCCATTCATAAGCACGCACACATATGTGCGCAGTAAGCATGCTAAGCACTTCACATGATTTCATGTTCCATGCCAAACTCCATTCTAGAAAGTTCTGATGAACTTTGAGCCTGAATAGATCTGATGAAGTACAGAGAAAGAAAGGAGGAGGGATTGGGGGGTTGGAGAAGGCAAGAGCTCTAGGAGAGAGAGGTAGAATACTGCACACCTCTTTCCAAAAACAATATTTTGATTGAAAGGTTAGCCATCTGGATCTTCTGAACACAGGATTACGGCTGGTGCCTCAGCTTATTGTTTCCCCTATTACCACTCTGGTTGCCACAGACACAGCCACTAGCTTGCATGGAGACCCTCTTTGATGACAACCACCCTGCTGCTGCTGCATGAACAGCTCTCCAATCTACTAAGGGGAAACAATGGGTTATCTGAGTACGCTTTAAAATAGACTACTTTGGATACTACTACTACTTTATGGAAAAGTATTCAAGAACAGTTTTACTTCTCTGCCTTGCATTACAGAAACTTGCTGGGTTCGCCACTGCCTCAATTGCAGAATATGCTATTCTACCACATACCAAACTAGATCGGTCAGTTGCATCCTTCTGAATGTTTCAGTAACACTTTATTTTAAGGACCAATTCTCACTACTAACTATGGCAGTTGCTTAGTTACTAGCGCATTGTCTGTTTATTAGTACTTATTAATGCCTTATTCGGCATGACCATATTCTAGATCTCTTAACCTGACCAAATACCTAAACTTAACATACCTTACTAACTATTAATAATCAGCAAATTAGGAGTTTTAGGAGGGTGCTCAAATTTGTTGCTCTTAATAATTAGATTTAACTGGACAATTACAGTTCTCCACCAGCTTCACATTAAAAAAAAATATTTTAAATAACAATCGCAAATGGTTTGGACAGAACAGAAAACAGTCACGTGTAAAATATGTTTTGGCAGTTGCAGGTTCTTTGTTATTATTTTAACTCAGCTTGATTTTAATTAAACTATATACTCTGTTGTTTGTATTATTGTATGTATTATCGCTTTTATTTACCTTCCTATATAATTTATGTAATTTCTTTTTATTCATTTTTATAATAAAAATGAGTGTCTACACAGGCTTTTAACATCTAATAAAAAAAACAGCATATGAAAATATAGTTTGCTCCAATTCGCACACGATCTGCATAAACATCTCAGTCTCCTCAGTGCTTACAGACCTCGAACCTGAACGCTCTGGCAGGTGTCCATGGCAACCTGAGAGTGCACTCAACCCCACTCATTCTCTGTCTCCTTCACTCAGTCTCCAAGTTTCTCCGAGCATGCCCTGAGCACTGTGAAAGTGGCAGCTTTTATCTTCTAATTAGATGGAAGGAACTCACATCAAGGTAAGAGCAAGTGAGGCAAGACCCCACATGGCCTTTTCATCCAAGTTATCTCTGTACTGTATATCTGATTCATAAGCCGGGATTTACTCTAAAGACTAAATTTAATAAGTCAGGTCCCATAATGGGACTTTATTTAACATAGATCGTTCATATCCAATGGAGAACATCTCAGTTTCCATAAATGCGATGAAACAGAACAATGAGCAAACAACTTTTTTTGGGAGGGTGACGGAAAGACCCCAAGTGTGTTTGATGGAAACAAACACATCTCACCCAAGGCAAGTAGCTCAATGAAAAATAGCTTTCATGTGCCCTACGTTGGGCGCCATATATATAGATGGATCGCTTACATATGTACATCACTCTGTTTTTCTTCAGCTCGCTCTCTCTTAGCAGCTCTGTCTCCACTCGCTGAAAAGCGTGTGACAAGTAGCACAGATGGAGTGTGTGGAGCGAGGTCTTCTCGGGTCCGTTTCATGGTACATTTGGCTGCGCCTTGCAGCTGATTATTTAGGTGTCATAATAGATGTTCCCATAATAGCTCTTAATCCAACGGACACTTCCAGAGCAGCATCCTTCACAAAGCTCTCTCATTCTATCTAGAGTGAGTCAATCACCAGCCTCAGGCATAATTTTTAAAATGACAACTAGTGCAATCAAACGGCCTTCTCATTAGCACTGATTTAAAGGACTTGCCAAACATATTAGCAGCTAAGTAAAGAGTAAAATTGGCAAACTGTTTGATAACGTGAACCCCGTTAACTAAAGCTCTTGTGGGTAAATTGGGCTGGATTTTTTAAAGAGTTCCTCAATTAATGTTCATGCTTTGTATTTTAGAGATTGTCACTTTAAACATCTGTAAAAATGGGTTTTAACCTGAGGGATGTTTCTACTGCCATCTCTCTGTCCCTGACTAAGTTTTGGTGGCAGATTGTTTGGGGTGAAAGCCAAGGAAAACCCATACAAAGATGAAGTCCAGATCTCTTCTTTTTGCACAAATTTAGCTCTTGTAATCATGTAGACAAAACAATAGCCCCGACGAATGTGATGTTGATGCGATTTGTGATGGTGGGTACACTTAGTAATTTGCCAATTTGGTCCCTGTTGTTGGCTGCAAATGTATGTCTACTAAATGATTTTCTTCACATTAAAGATGTACTTGGATTAAAAATGTTTCAAAAGAAAAATTTGAATAAATGGGCCTTTTTAGCATCGAGCAAGACACAACAACATAAACCAGAGGACTGTCATAATGCTAACCCCAAGATCAGAGAGGTACAATAAAGAAAATCCACTAACGCAAAAATTGTAACGAAATGACGCAAAGTGCATGTTTACCATCACACAGAATTGGACTACTGATTTTTGTCATCCTTCTCTGGTGACATTTCTAAATGAAAGACATTCCAATAACCCCAACTTTCTTGGACAGCGAAAAAAAAAGAGAAGGCCCCACATTTAGTGGTGTTCGGCAACTTGAGTCCATTTGTGTGGCCATGAATAAAAATTACACAATTTTGAGCAACAACTTATGATGTAAAATGGAAAATTCAGTAAGATTTAGCTCAAACTTGGCGATGGATTTCCTGAATGTGCTCCATTGCTTGGATTTGGAAACTGATATTCCAAGTACTAAATGGGTGCAAAGAGAGAAAAAAACAAAGAAATGGTTTCAAAATGTTGTTGGCAAATGGTGTTATTTTATGAACACTATTTCTAAGGTCACATATCATAGACATTCTGCTTTATGTTGGTAAAATAAGCAAACGTTGAGTTGTTTGGTGTGATATTACTGCCTTTGACAGGTACAGTATAATTACAAGGGCAAACCATGACATATTTTCAGGGATAGCAGGCCGGTGATGTCCCAATTAGGGTGAAATGACCAGCAAAGTGACAGCTCGAAAATGCGTCTCATCCTTGGCATACGTCCTCAGAGTGGGCATCATTATGTCGCCTATACAAGACAGAATTGAATGGCAATGTCATAAGGCACTCCAAAAAGTCTCTAGCTTGTTAGAATGCGGATAATAATGTTGTTACATGCCTTGGTTTCTAAGGGTCATTTTCTGATGCAACTCCAAGACTTCTGTGAATCTAAATATAATGGGATCAGCAGTGGTCCAAATTATGGTACCATTTAAGGTCACATTCTTGGCATCCAACTTGGCACCCTAGTTAAGCCAAATGCATGTTAGATGATAATGTTAAAGAGGAGGCTAACGTGAGGACACTATCCTCAGGAGGTCCTTCAGGAGAAGGTTTAGTAATCAGGGGATTTAAGCTTTGCACACTGGTCATTCTATTGCAAAAAAATAAAAAAACAACATAAAACATGGTCCTTTTTCAGGTCATTACATTTATCACAATGAAAAATATTTTTTCCAAAGCATAAAAAAAAACCTTTCCACCAAAATAAATTAAGTTATACATAAAATATTGTCTATAATAATAACAAAATAATAATAATAATGAAAAATAAAAAGTAATATACTACTTTTATAAATTACTAATTATAAATGACTCTCATTAACAATTACATTATATGTTATTTCATGATGGAGCAGTGACTTTGGATAGGCTTCTTTTTTTCTCATGATCAATGTGAGCACTTAAAAGGGAGGTGCAGCTGGCTGACAGTCATCACTTTTTCTCAAACCTCCAAATGTATTTAAGTACTGCATAACAATGCTTTCGGGAAAAAGTCACAAAGACAAAGCAGCTTTCATACCACTTATGCTCTAGAAGGCACCATGACATGTCTTATTTTCTCTAGTATGTTCCACAAGATGCTTCTTTGAACATTGTGTGGCTTTAATTAGATGTTCATTAGAAGGTGTCTTGTATTTCCTCAATTAGTCCCTGTCATGGCAGCAACGGCACTGCAGTAATCTCCGTGATTAAACTCTACTCTTGTTAGTCTGGGTGCAACGTGCCAGCTTTCTCCGACGGACGCTGTCCTGGAGCCCTGTCACAAAGTGTAATGATTCCTTAGCATGCCCCTCCAAGGCTTCCCAACATCCTGCCAGCCTAACAGCACAGAGCACTCATTTTAAATGTCTTCCCCATTCAACCCTTTGCCATTTTCAATTATACCTTTCCACCCTTCCATTTGTGTAATTTTCTGGTGTGACGCTGTTTTAGTGGTAGTGCAAAGTGACAAATGAAGCCATCAGGATGGAAGCTCAGAGGTGTAAGACATGACAAAGGGCATGGCTATGTCGTTGGGACCTGGCTGCCCCTTTAACTTGCCTAAACTGATGAACAATAATGATGATGATGATGATGTGTCTGTTTACTATAACTTTGAACATGTTGAAATTACAGTGTTTTTTTTTTCTTTTCCAAATAACATGTTGTGCACTCATGTTGCCATGGCTATAGAAGAAACGACTAGTGTGTTTTCTTCTGATTATAAAATGACAAATAAAAAATGACATTTTTAATAAATTAAAAAGCTAAACTGTCACAACTTGTTAAATTCAAGTGTGAAGCCAATTTAAAAAAAAAAACGTATTTAATCACATTTTTACCTGTAAAAATCCTCTTCAAGGTATTGCTGACAAAAGAAGAAAACTAAAAAAAAAAGTAAAGAAAAATATTAAAATATTTCAAAATACATAATCACATCTCCATTTTGTTGGCAATAAGTCCACTTGCTTAGCTGTAAGAGTGGCTCTTGTAAAAGCACAGCAGTGGTGAAAGAGGTCAGGGCAGACAGATATGGGGTGCAATTACTGCCTCTGAGAGCCATAAGCATTAAGGTCTATTAGGTTAAAGTGTCGACCACTTCGCTACCAAAAAGCTCAAATAGCTAAAAATGCGTGTTGCGAGGGTTGGCTACTGTTCTGAGAATATGATGGACAATGACCTGAAAGGCTGGGTGAATAGGTTCGAGGGAAGTTTATGACACATTTTGAACAACAAAGAGTGATACATTTATACATTCCATCTGAAAGGCTTCAGCAATGAAAAGCTTCAGACTGACAATTCTCAAACAAGCAAATTATGAAATGGGTAAATGTCAGCTATTTTGATGTAGACACAGCCCCAAAAATACCCATACAGCCGTTTAAGATCTTGCACAGTAATAAACATGAATATGCTGAGTAGCTTTTACCACTGCTAATGCAGGAGTAATGAAGACCTTTTGATCTAAATCAAATGTAAAAAAAAAATATATAAATGTTTTCAAATTACATTTTTCAAATTGTCTATTTTCTTTCTTTTCTTTATAGTACACTCCAGGCTATTGTGTGGCACTCTAACCTGTGTGAACCTGTGTTCATTTTAATTTTAATTACGTTTTACTAATTTAAATTTTAAAATTAGCTTTTTAGATTAAAATGTATTTAGCTTTATTTATTTTTGCTCCAGTTTTAGTTATTTTTATCTTTATTTTACATATTTTATTTCAGTTCAACATTTTTAATTTTCATTTAACTTTTTGAAGTTTAAGTTTTTCATCTAATATGTGTATTTTATTTTATTACAGCTTTATGTCAATTAACAACAACAACAAAAAAGTGTAATGCATCCAACAAGTATTGTTTTTGTGGAATAAATAAATAATGAAAATTACTAGATTGCTCACAGTAAAGTATATAAAACTGCTGATGTCATCTACATGACTCAAATATTTCATTGTTTTTTAAACATTCAGTACTGCCAAAATTTATCCTACTCCCAGTACATACAAACACACACATATTTACCATCACAATCTCACAAATCTTGCATAATGCACACTCAGTTACATGACCGTTCAAAGGTCTGCGTAGGTCTCAGTGATTTTCTCTAAGGTCTCCCTGATTGCAAGGTTGAAGTGCCCTCCGCGTCCCGGTAGGATAAAGGAAATGAGACATCAATTGGACTCTGCAGCATGTACTCAGCACCAATGATTCATTCGCAACATTCAGGAGGCATTAGAGGCATTCATTTCCTACCCCAACTCCCCCCAGTCCACCACTCCCCCACAGCCCACGCTGCCGTACTGTGATTAGGTAATGCTGCTCGTTATGAATGTGATGCCCCATTTCCACTGGTGAATCAAACAGCTCTGGATCAACGGGCCTTAACTTTCGGATTCATTAGACATCTAAGAGAGGTCTTAAAGTGAAACATCTGCTTTCAGTTTCATCACAGAAACCTGTTCCAAGCCATCAGCTCTGCGAACGATAGGCTGCCAGGCCACAGGAGATGAACCCGAGTTTGATTACATCGGCCAAGGTCGCTTCTCCGCGGGTCTAATGAAGGCTTAAATGAGCTGCTAAACTGATGGGTAAGGAACGAGGGATGAACTCAACACATGCAATGTTCATTTCGTCTGGCTCTAGCAAGCGCAATGCTGACCTGTGTATTAACTTAGCAAGACTAAAATTTGTTCAGGGCTTTTTTTCCCTTATTCCATTCTGCTCCCTTCCTGCTTCTACCCTGTTCATTTGATTTTATCCCTGCCAGCATACTTGCTACGTGTAGATGTGACAGTTTAATAATGTAAGCTGAGGTCTTTCTCTTCAAAAACATCCTGGGTTTTGTAAGCCATCTGTTAGACATCCTTTAAGCCAACACTTTGTGTTATACTTAACGTCACTCTTCCAGGGGACTCTTATAATGGGGTAATAAATAGTGCCGAGATCCGTACTGATGTTCATCTCAGTCCCTGACTTTTTGGGTTTAAAATATTAGTGGCATAGTATGTTTTACACCACCTGTTTGGAATCTACTCTTGAGATTCATTAAACAATGGCAGGTTGTCAGATAAATTTGCAAATGACAAATAACTCAAGGCTCTTATTAAAAATGTACATTCAAAACTCTGCATGCATGTTAAAACATATTATTTGATGGCATCATTCAGAAGTACCTGTCTTGCTTATTATGGTTGGCTCACATAGCAGCACGATGCAATCATGAAGTGTTTCTCTCATGATAATGAACAGCACTATCAAGCGTGGCAGAGTTTGCCGTGCTCACGGACACCTTTCAATAAATCAGTCAATTTACTGTTGCCGTGAGGAGAAGGCCATGCACATACGGATGGCATATTTTACATTGACAGGTTATTTTGTGTTAAAAAAATATCAATTGATTTATTTTAGAATAAAAAAAGAATCCTTTATGATATTAAGGCATAGTGTATATTTATGTATATGGTGCTGCAGAGATTTCCAGGACAGCACTTGCAACAGACCCACAAACAAAAATGCAACACTACCTCATCAGATTCCTCACTGTGCCTGCAAGACTCAGAGAGATATATTCTGGTTACAAGAGTTATTTTAAGAGTTTCCAAATCGATCTAGTATATGCTCATGTGCAGCTATTCTGTAGTAGCTCCCTATAGCTAAAAATTGCATTTAAAATATGTTTTAGAAAAATAGTTATTCTAAAAAAATAGTGCACATAGGAAATACATATATTGTCTAACTGTTAAAGGTCCATTACTGATAAACATTTAAAATGATTACACATGATAAAGTGCAATTATACTAAAACTACTGACAAATTGCAAAAAGCATTAATTTGGCACTCCTTTGTCACAGATAAGCTGAGCAGTTATTGATTTAATTAATTTTAATTATTAATTACTCTAAAAAGACTCCACGGGAAATTAATAAGTGCACCAAAATTAAACTGTAAATTTGTTGCTTTTAGTGATTTATGTAATTCAGGAACTGCATAAAAACAAGTGGCATTATTATTCAAATATACATACACTTGATAAACTAAACAGAATTTAGTTTTCTTTATTTACAGTACTTTTAATATGAGTCAAACAATTACAATAAGTATCCGTAATTTTCTGTTGTATGTGTTTTGCAGGAGCAGAAAAATTAGACATTAAGCTGTTTTATTCATTCATCCAAAATATATTGCAATGTAGGTATTAAATAGTGATATAAATTGTACATTGTGGTTTATGTATTATATTATATTATATTATTATTATAATAAAGTTGTTCATATGTTTCCCTTAAAGCCAGTTCAAATTGCTGAAATCCTAAGTAGAGCAAAACAAAATTCAAAAGGACTCCAAACCCATACCTAGGTGCAGAAGGTATTTAAGATATCCACTATATCTCATTAGCCCTTTGTTTTATTAATTTTAATTTATCCCGACAACCATAGCGTAACATCCTCCACTAATCTCAGAGTATGTAAAGATAATCCTGCAAACACTTGTCACTGGCAATTTACATGCTCGACTTTTCTAACTAAAGATAGATGTCAAAAAAGGAAGAGAGGGTGGCACAGAGGGAAACTGAGTCTAATTTTTTCATTTCAATTACCTAATGGTAAGTGGGCTGTTTACAGTTTTTGCCAGCTTGTTATCATATTTGGAAAGTTTGCTGAATTAAAAATCGCAGTGTTTTAGACAAGTGCTACATGTTTGCTCTACTCTGTCTTCATATAGGGCGAGAAGACCAGAACAGACCCTAGAAATTCTTTCTCTAGAGCCTCTTTTGTATCACCTCCTCTGATGTATCTTTGACAAATCCTAAAGCATCTCTTTACACAGTCGCTGAAAAACATTTCTTCTACAGGAGCAATATGACAAGGTGTAACATTCCATACCACCATGTCAACAAACCAACTGGCTTCAATCACAGCAGTGAGCGCCACTTCCCAAGACAAAACAACTGGCCTAGAGTCTCCAGGGACAAGTCGGAATCAGCCTAGACGTGATATTCCTGTCCCCTGACCATGTCCACGCTACAGGGATCAATGACTGACACCTCTGCAGAGGGTTTCACCAGCCTTGAGGTTGAGTGAGTGTAGTATGTCACTCGAAGGCATGCCATTGGCCATGGCCAAGTATTTCAAGTCAGGAGGGCCCACGAGAGACTTTTGTTAAAATACCAATGAGAAGCTGACAAAACGAGTACATCAGTATGACACAGTCACTCTTGTCACACAGTCAGATGTCTTCAGATAGCACTAGCAAGTGTTTATTTTGTGTTAGCAAAAAAGAGGATAGTTAAGTCTTTAGTAAATAATACATAAAAAAAGAGTTAACTAATATTTTATCACGTTTTAGGGTAATATTTAAGAATGTTTTCTAAGATATTTTTATGTTTTTGAAACAAGTATTTTATACTTACCAAAGCTGAATTTATTTGACCAAAAATTCAATAAAAACAACAATATTGTGAAATGTTATTACAAATTAAAATAACAGTGTGCTATTTTAATATATTAATATATTTAAATATATTACAATTTTAATACATTTAAAATGTAATTTAATGTAATTTTATATTTTAATATATTTAAAATGTAATTTCATGTCATTTTTATATTTTAATATATTTAAAATGTAATTTATTCCTTTGATGGCAAAGCTGAATTTTCAGCAGCCATTACTCCAGTCTTCAGTGTCACATGATCCTTCAGAAATCATTGTGCTCAAGACACATTCCATTTTATTACCAGTGTTGAAAACAGTTGTGCTGCTAAATGTTTTTGTGGAAACCGTGTGTCAGACTCTGTTCCGTGTTTTGTGTGTTTTGCTTCCTATGTTTCCTTTTGCCCTTATTTGGTCCTTCCCGTTCCTGTCATTTAGTTCATTTGTTCCCAGGTGTGTCCCATTAGTTCCCCTGTACTTAAACCTTGTGTTTCTGAATTTCCCTTGTCCGGAATTGTATATGTCTACCCTTGCTACATGTGTTTTCCTTGTTCCCTGGATTTTATTAAAACCTATATGTTTGAATTCCACTCCTCGTCTCCAAGCTCCTTCGTCTCCGAGCTCCTCACAGTAGCGCACTGTGATACTTTTTTTTCAGGATTCTTAGATGAATAAAAAGTTCAAAAGAACAGCAGTTATTTTTTGATCAATTTAACGCATCATTGTTGAATAAAAGCATTAATTTCTTTAAAAAAATCATAAGTACCCCAAACCTATATATCTATATATAATATGCAGAGTAACCATCTAATTAATGGGCAAAAGTACAATAACTATAAAACTGCTGTAATATTTACAATTTGAACCTGAATATTTTTTGGCAAATGTTCTTTTTCTAATTTCATTAACAGTGCAGATAAAACAAGTTAAATCATCTCAACATGCATGATACAGTATTTTATCTGGACTCATGGCAATTGTTTAATGACCCTTGGCCATCCATTAAAAAGTGTCAACAATATCACCCAAACACAGTTTGTCCATTATTGTCTTCATGTCAAAGTTTTGCCTTCTCTGTGCGTTCGTAAGGTTTGAGTGAACACTTCCTGCTGTATTTTTGTGCATTGATAATGGTAGCAATTAACATGTTGCTTCCCCACACTGCACAGTGGGGCTTGTATTCAGAGCTTTGCCTCGCTAATTACAGCCCATGCCTTGATTTCCACCTGTGTCCTTTGCACAGTGGTGACCCTCCAATCAGCTGCTGCTTCTTTCACCAACTCTCCTAATTTTATCTATACGTCGAGCTTACCTACATGCGTCGTTAACGTATCCCATGCCGCACAAGGTCTCGGAAACACTATTGCGCTTTGAGCTTAGATGTTTCTGAATATCTGCAGGAAGAGACACTGGAAGCTTCACAGAGGTTGAGGAGAAAATCACAGCACGGCCCAGGGCGATAAGTGCAGAGCGTACGCAGAATGCTTGCTCCTTGCTCTCTTCAAATTCCCCCAGAAAGATGAGCGGTGCCCTCCAGGGTAAGGATGGATCTGGAAGAGGGAAAGTGTAAAGAGAGGGCAAAAGCTGAGGAGACTCGCTCTACTTTGGTTTTTCATTCAATTCCTTTGCCTCACACTCTTCCAGGGCCGGACTGGGATGCAATTTCAGGTCGGGAAATCTCACATTCATCCAGGCCGGTGCCTTTTGGGGTACAACAGCTTGTCACTGAAGCAGTACCCTTAAAAGAACATATTTGTACCTTTTTTTTACCCCTAATAGGTACAAATTAGTACCTTATAGTAATTCGTACACATAAGGTACTAATATTTATATATTAGGGGTAAAAGGCAAAAAGACGTCCTTTTTAAGGGTATACTGCTCCAGTGACAAGCTGTTGTTCCCCTAAAAGGTACCATTTTGGCCTCTTTTTTTCTGTATATAGCCTATACACCCACTACAAATTCTGAAACCACAGATAACCCTATTATTTAAATGGCGATCACATAAAAAGGTCTAAATCCTTGGTCTGGGGCCATGAAAAATTATTAAAGGTTGTCTCTTGAACTGCACCTTCACTTCCCTTTTTACTTTTCTTCATTTTCCCCAATATCTCTGTCTCTCCTTTTTTTTTTATTGTACCTGTCACTTCTTTTCACACCAGCAGGTCTACTGTTATGAACAGAACCGTGTCCACCTTGTTGCAAAACGACCACCTCATTTCAATTTGTTATCACAGAATGTTATTTATCTTAAAATGACTTAAATACCCGATATTTAACAAACCTATATTTCATACAAATATATCAAAACAATTTTCTAAAGTGCATAAAATTCAAAATCAGTACAATATCTTTTTTTTTTTAAATCCTAATACTGAACACACTATTGCATTATTAGGCTGTGATATTTTTGTGTTGCTGTCTGAGCAAGCTCCCTCCCTTCCTATACAATAAATCCATGAGAATATCTGTCTGCTAAATTTATTAATGTAACTTTCCAATCGATAATGATGTCCTTTAGAACAGTATTCTGAATTATGTTAAAAATAGGGTGCCCCTGATAGCCTAACAGGTGCTAGCAGTTTAATACTCAACTAGGTTAATAAAGACAAAACCCCAGATGAAACTGACCTGCACCCGAAGCCCTGAACAGGCATTTTTGCTACATTTCGCTGTTTCTTCTGGCCGCTTCCTCTCCTTCATCGAGTCCCGCGCATCGACTCTGTTCGAAACCATCGTTTGAAGCGCGGAACAGATGTGAGTCGATTTGTATAGAGCAGTGCTGCCAGTCAAGACTAACCGATTTATGATTTATTATTGATTTATTATCGAATGAAAAAATTGGAACTTTGGAACACTTTGGTACATTGAGAAGGCAAAAATATCAAATATTAATAAAAAAAAAACAAAAAACAAAAAAACAGGGCAGCGGGCCAAATCAGCCGCCAGGCAAACGGGAATTCGCCCGGTACTCCCGATGGCCAGTCTGGGCCTGCACTCTTCCCCAGCAATGCTGATCCGACAGAACCCTCTAGCTATGCTGCCATTCCACGGTTCCTCTTGAGTTCTACAACCTGCTCTGATTACATTTCCTGTGACTTATTTGAAAGGAAATAAGGTGAAAATAATTTCTATAACCAAGTGTTAATGTGTTCATCATGCTGCCATATGAGACATAAAACAAGTAAAGTGAAAAGCAACTTTGAGATCTATGACAGGAGGGCTGTTATGTTTGTGCTAACACACTCGGCAGACTGATGTGTACACGTGTAATCTATGCCTTGCCGCTAATGAGGACATATTTGTTTTTAATGAGTATGTGGGCACAAAGATGGAGACAAGGACAGCAGCTTTTGAATAGCAAAACAACAGGGGATAAAATGGAGCTCGACGTAGACTAAAGGCCCAGTGGGATTCACACATGTGCGTAAACCTACTGACGCACACTCTTTGCTCAAAGAAAGAGGGTTTTTTGCAACTACACACAGAGGAAAACTCAGTGCGAACTTGCCTGCGGATGTTCACACGAGATGCAGTTGTGTTCTCCCACTGCCAAATAAGACCCCACTGGAGTGTCTCAGACGCATAGAAATACATACTCTCGACCTCAGCTATCTCCTGGAAAAAATGTAGTGTTCAGTAACTTATTCTTTGATAAACAAGTCAAAGTGTAACAATACTTCCTCTCGGAGCCTGTTTGGTACATCCGAGGAGTTGCGATCACAGGCCAAGGCCTGTTTCCATCAGTCAACATACAGCTGCACCTGGAGGGTTCAAAGACCCTGCTGCTACATCCACGCTCTGGCCTTATGTTAACGCCTTGACTTGCTCCATCTAACGCACCTTTGAGAGCACACACCTGGCACAGACTGCATTTTACGCTTAAATAATCAGTTCATTTGTACTGATTTAGGACCGAACTGAGGCCAGATGTCCTGATCAAGTTTTTGAGGACATGGTCTCACTTGCTTTAACTCTGGGTGCACTACTTTTTGCAAAATTTGAGATATATAGGACATGTAAGTAAATGAAAGTACATAGCAAAGAGTTTATTTAGTCCGCATGTATGAAATGCATAATAAGCAACACATTCTATAATTTTGTGTCTAAAGTAGCAATGAACTGTTTGTGAAGAAAAGTGACTGTATGCATTATTTTTTATAAAGTTTGAGCTTTCAAATTATTTAAATATTACTTTTACATTTACGCATTTGGCAGACACTTTTATCCAAGGGGACTTACATTGCATTCAAGGTATACATTTGATTGATTGATTGATTTATTTATTTATCAGTTCTTGCTTTCCCTGGGAATTGAACCCATGGACTTGGTGTTTCTAGCACCATACTCTACTGTTTTAGCTACAGGTGTATTATTATTATTACTTATTATTACAGGTGTATTAAGGCATATTATTACAGAATTTAAACAACAAATGTCACTTTAATGCAGCATGACAGATCACTGCAGCCACTTTTAGAACAGCAGAATGAAGCATGAGTGAACCGATCATCTTTTCTACTTTACTACTAGTTATCTCACAAAAAAAATGCATGCAAAGGGAAAATGGGTGAATGCATGTATAAGCATGTCTCGGCATGCAGATTGAAAAGCTCTCCCATAATACCTTTTAACACTGTCTATATTAAGAGCGCATACTGTAAACTTTGCGAGAGCTATCTATGACATAGTTTTCACTTTTGTCACTGTCATGCCCATCATATGATTCAAAGTCTTGTTGTGTTACTCATGCTTTATATTGAATCATCAACACATCTATACCACTGCAAGATCATTATAATCTTAACAGAAAAAAGTCTGGATGTTACAGACTTCACACAGAGAACTGTTGTTGGGCCTAACAGGAAAAGGTCAAATTGAAAATATGTTGTGGCTATTTGCCAAGACCTTTCCTTGCGGTTTGGGTTTAGATGGCCTCCGTGCCTCTGGGCTAAATTTACACACTGTACAATTAATTATGGCTTGTTTACTTGTGGAAAGAGGAGAGGTCCTGCCACAGAATCTCAGTACATCAGTTCAGCATGTCCCAGCAGTGTTTTAGTTTAGGGTATGGATTTAATGGGACAGTGATGTGTATTAGATGCTATATTATTATACAGACCATTGGTTCTGACCTTGCTTTGCTAGACAAGCTATATTATGTGTCCAACATGACCTTGCACACAAAACAAGTAAGGTTCCAGGTCTAGACTAGGCCATGTAGCAGTTATTGTACACTGTCCAAACAAATGGAGGGAACAGAGAGATAAAAGAATGCAGTGGTGACCAAATATTCAGAAAGAGAGAAAGTTCTCAGTGTAAATTGGTCCGGGAAAAGGGGGCTTTTGGTCTTGGTTGTCATCAAAGCCTTTCACAGTCTTGTCTGAAAGTCTCTTGAGGATGCTGATCTATGGCAGAAGTTCACTCACACGTTATACAGATTTCTTTTCACTGGGTTGGGACTTGAGAGGTTCAGAAAGCATGATTTATACAGCAACTTTATATGCAATCCAAAAAGGAACATATCAGAAGGAAAGTATGCATACTGCCAAAGAAAGCAAATAGCTTTTCTTATGCGATCTTTCTTAGGCAGAGCTGGCTCAGTGTGTTAACTGTGACATTTCCGCCACTGCTACGTCAATTTCTGAGACCAAAATTAAATAAAAACATAACTGTAGAAATGATACAAAACCCAACCCAAAGTGATAAATTACAGATTTTTAAACTGTTTTTGCAATCAAATTCATGTTTTTTCCTTTTTTCTTACATTTGTACAAATACAGTTTTGTCTTTGGTTGCATAAACCATGTAAAAAACAAACATAAAAATTAAGTAGTCAAGCAGGATGAATATACATTTAGATATGTGTCAGAAATAACAGATAATGATAATTTATATGTCATTATTTTAAACTATAAATTCCAATTTCTTATTGCCATATTAAAGGGGTCATATGACGTTGCTAAAAAGAACATTATTTTGTGTATTTGGTGTAATGCAATGTGTTTATGCAGTTTAAGGTTCAAAAAACACATTATTTTCCATATAATGTACATTATTGTTTCTCCTCTATGCCCCGCCTTTCTGAAACGCTTCGATTTTTAAAAAGCTCATCGATCTGAAAAAGCGAGGTGTGCTCTGATTGGCCAGCTATCCAGTGCGTTGTGATTGGCCGAATGCCTCAAGCGTGTGATGGAAATGTTACGCCCCTACCATACTGTGATGCCTTGTCCCAGAGCGACGAGACAAAACCAATAAAACTCATTACAAACGAGGCATTTGTTGCATCCAGTGGGGACATAATTACTGATTTTAATGACTTATACTGTCTTTTTACACGTTGCGTTGTGTATCGCGCTGCGTAAACATAAAACCATGTCTGCATTTGTGATCGGAGAAACAACCAACAAGCCTACTCTACACTGCTCAAAACTCGCGTTTGAATCATCAGTGGCAAATTATTTAAATATAAAAAACGTACTTGCAGGCTGTCAGTCAGAAGCCCAGACTGTCCTTGCGAAGTTGAAACTGCCCAACTTTATAGAAACAGCCTTTGTGCCAAAGACACATTGTAGGCTACTGGTTCAGGAAACAGTCCTCATCCTCCATAAAATGCACTGCACACATCTGCATATTTGGGTTGAAGTGTTCTGGAACGGTGTTGTAAATACAACTTAACCACTGGTTTCTAGTTGTGTCCTCTTTTGGAAGACCAAACAAAGTAGTTTCACTTTCACAACGAAACACACAGCGCCTTCACGACATGGCAACGGCGGCAACAACAATACTACAGCGAGAATAAAAGTTACGCCTTCTTTCTTTGCGTGAACATTTGGGCGGCGTTATGCAAATCTTCCCACATCGTGACGTAGACATGTGGGGGCGTGTTAGAACGAGCCGTTTTAGGTAGGTGTGGTTGACTCTTAATTTTTATAAAGAACATCTCTTTGGATTTGAGACTTTAGTCTTTGCAATTTTACAGATCTTCTTTATGCACCAAGAGCTTGTAACACTCCAAAGAGAAAGGACAAATTGAAATAGCATCATATGACCCCTTTAAGTTAAAAGAACTAAAAGAAAATAATGTTAATTGTTTGAGAAAAAAAAAATACTTTTTTTGTTGTTGTTTTTTTTAATTGTTTTGTTTTGTTTCAGCAGGCCTTGGGACTTTCTGAAGAACACTAAAGAAAGCCACTAGGCTCATGTCGTCTCAACAAAATAGGCCCAAGAGGATTACATTTTGAAAATAATGCTAACACTGCATGTTTTGCACTATTTAACAGCAGTTTTGATGGATTAAAGCGGATTACAAGACAAGCTTGTGATCTAAACGCAAAGTAAAACTGCGAACATTGATGTCTTATAATGCCATGTCTGAGTATGCCATAATATAATGGATTCTTTACATCAGAATAACATCAAAGCATCAGATTAATTAATTAATCTACTTAATTTTCAGTTCATCCAGCTGCACATAAACGCTAATCATTAGATATGATGCTGCTTACTTGTATAGGACTTGGGGAGCCAGTGAAAGCAGTGGACTTTTTAGATTGACTGGAGCCAGAGAAAGACTGGAGATATTTGCTACCAGAAGACAGGCCGAGGAGAGGCAGAGGAGGGTGTGAGGGGAGGCCCGAGGGGGGAGGGTTGGCACCATGATCCAAACTCATTTTGAAAAATCAGAACTTCTTTTCTTAAGTCAGCATTTCAAATCAGAACGTGTCTGTACTCATTTAATGCACCGTTTTGCAAAGTGATAAATTTATGAATTCGACATACATCTGTTTGGCTCTAGATAGGGAGTGCAGCGCAAGGAAGAGAGAAGCGAGGAGGATTTAAGAGCATTTTGCAGTGTCAAACATCTAAACCCACGGGGATCCACGGCATAATTAGACCAGGGTGAAGGGGGGAAAAAGAGAAGAGGATCTTAAGAGGAACAACCTCATTTCTCGTTTACAGTAACGCGGTTATCTGTCGCGGGTGATCCGTTTAAACGGTTCGTTTGCGGGGATAAAAGCCGTATGGAGGAAATAAACTTAGTTCTGGCTTAATCTCCAAATCCTTGGTGGTCATGGAAGATGATCCCAATTTGCTTCTGAGCAGCACTGTCAGATCTCACAATAATAAATAATTTAAGACTTTAAGCACCAATTATGTTTGATTAATGTTGAAGCATTTGGACACATTACTAAAACTATAAACTATATTCAAAGTCTTCTGAAGCTATATTTGTGAGGAACAGACCAAAACGAACAGCATGAGGGTGAGTAAATAATGACAGAACTTTCATTTTTGGTTGAACTAACAGAGAGAAAAAAAAAAAAAAAAAAGTTACATTGTCGTTAATGTCGAAAGTAATTTTATTAAACATATAGTAAAATCTGAATGGAAGCACTACATTCAATGTAAAGCAGACAATTCTGATAACACAATGAATTCTATATAAATGCAACAAATATATTTTGTTTTTTTTACTTTGTGACATCTAAAACCACTCTAAGATTACTCTAACGAATATCCTCTCATTGAGTACTGCTTCAGTAACAACCAAAAACATTCCAAACAATCAGTTTTGGCCATCTTGTATTTTACAACCCATTTTGAGACTTATTCACCTTGTCAAACTCAACAGGTTTTCCCAGGTGACCCTATTATGTCCTGGCGAGAGAATAGCCAACCTGTCCCTCATGGGTTTTTGATTATGTCCTATGGGGCACTGATATTATAAAACTGCCATCGCCACGGATATCTCACATCAGTAAGATCTAATCAAAAGAAATGGATGGAGGGCCAATGGCATTTTAGCTTCTGTTTTTGTTTGCACATGAACAGATCAGGTAAACTCTAAACAAAAATTGCATATGGCTCATGCTACGATTTTCATTAGCCATATGAGATCTGTGACGCCTAGAGTGACAGCGTTGTGCAATCAAGAGCTCTTCACTTAACATTTCATGACATTTTATTCACAGCCCTCTGCTCAGCAGAACAAACAAACAAGAACACATGGAGATAAAGCCGCCCAGCAACAGCACATTGTGGTTTTGTTTGTTTTTCCAGCATGTGTTTGTCTTCTCCAAAGCTTTGTGTTGATCTGTTGTTTATGTCCAAATGTGCCTCAGATGACTGTGTTTAAGCTAGTTTTCCTCAATGTTAGGATGAAGTGCACAATTCAGTAGTGCTTATTCACCATTTCACATTAATTAATACATCCACGGTAAAAATATGTAATTATTAGCTTTGGCATTTCAATCTAATCCTGATTGATGACTCGAAAATGAAGCTTGATTGCTCGTTGATGACTAATTCTGTGTACTGTGAAGCGTTTTCAGGGCTAACCTGTTTTTTTTTTGGACAAATCTGTTTTTATTTCAAGCTTGGAACCGTAAAGAAAGACTTTCTGATAGCTCTTATTTGACCTAGTTAATCTGGTGTGAGAGTGTAATTTCAACAAAATGCATGTCTGTTAGAATCAAGACATCAATGTCGAAGCACAAAGTGCAAAACTACAGAAAAGAAATTAAATCAAAATGCTTGACTTCTTCTGGCAGGCAGTAATGTTTACCTTGAAGAGCCCTTGTTGCTCTTGAATGTGCAGTATAATCCAGTCCCCACTGGAATTCTGTGCTCAATACATGTATTCAAGCAAGAACACATCACATGGTACCTCCATGGTAAGTCGTATGCATGCCAGAGCTGCGGGAGACAGCTACTATCTTGTGTTGGTTTCTAGAGAGGCCGGACTCTACATTTAGCATTTCAGTATGTCCACCAGCATGCTATTTGATACACTTAGCTGAACCCTGAACCAATCAAAAACCTGTTAACCTGTGAGTAATTTGAAGCAGGCATCGAGTTTAGCATGTGAAAATTGTCTGTTTTATTCAATCTGATAAAATTATTGTTGTGTATTTATAATCAGATCCAGATCCCAAAAGTAAACGTGAGTGCCATGAAGTATATGGTAAATATTTACCTGATGTGCAGTGGAAAAATCATTTTGACAATAATCTGGAAAAGTTTATTTTTCAGCGTGCTTTCATTTTCTTTCCTGTATAAGAACGTCTTTTAATTCAATCAAAATAAAAACTGAAAACCTGTGTTTTTTGATTATATAATTTAGTTACTCTTCAAAGCAAGCCTCTGCTTCAATACAGCAATTCCACGTTTGTAAAATGAGCATATCCATTCAATCCAAGAGCCGAGTCGTGTCACTTCAAAGAACACAAACCACGTGCACATTTTCTAGAGGACAGAAAGAACTAGGCTGTATGAGTCTCCAGAGACGTTTAAGTCATAGTGACTCTCTCTCAATTCACAGCAGCCTATCTGAGAAAAGAAAAATGCTCTCCGACGTTTTTCGCCGCCTTCGAGATGTCTCCAAAGTTAACGTAGCATATAATTCCACCACACCCCCTTTTCTCTCTCTCTCCCTGTGGCTGTGAGGAGAAAATAGGCATATTATCAAATTCTGCTCTCAAACGGCATAATTTCTTAGTTGCGTGAAATGGCTGTCTCTTCAGGGAATCCTTGGCCTAATGCTGACTGGCAGCCTCTCTAGCTTGGTGGCACAGACAAGACCCGAGCCAATGGGCTGGCAATACGGTGACTGTCATCTGCCTGCTGCCCTCTATGATGTACATTGAACCCAAATGCTGTTAACGTTTCCACCAATTAAGGGCAGAGGGCCGACTTTTCTTACCAAAATGGGCTTTGAGGATAAACACTGGGCCTTTCAAACAGAGTTCCCTTTCAGACGTCCTTTGAAGGACACAAGATTCTGGTGAGGTATAGGGGAAATTATAGGGGTATGTTGTTGGGCTACTTGGCAATTCAGGAACCTCATTGGCTTGTCCACGAAACAGAGACAAAACTCAAGGGGAAAGGGAAAAAAAGTCCCAGAGTCCTCTCAATTCCCTTGAAAAAGCTGGGTGCTAGGAACTACGCTTGAAACACACAATCCTTTGTACGACGCCATAATACGTACCTCCTATTTCCTGTCCTGAAACCTGTGACGTGCGTCCCTTCACATTTCACTTCTACTAGTCTACTTAAAGTACTTATTTGTCATTTCCTCTAATAACTGAGGGAGTCTCAATACAGTCCTCCTGACAGCAGAGCAGGTTAGAGCTAAAATTATCGGGGAGGCAAAGCAAACACATTAACTCACATTTCAGAGGAGGAGGGACCCAGAACAAACTGTCATTGTCCTCCATTACTATATTCAAAATTAGCCCCCAGAGTCCGTTGTAAGTAAAGGGTATTAGCTATATCAGGAGACAATTCATTTTTGCTACAAAAAAATAGCTACTTTTTTTAAATAGCTCAATTTTCTACTGTTTTCTACTGTGTGTCGTTTTCTACTGTGTTACGATGGTCCTTCTATTTTTAAGGGCAGTTTGAACAGGATTGCGCATCTCTCATATTGTTGCTGCTTTTGGCGAGCTGCTAAAACTAGATGACCGTTCAAAACACTCTGATTACTTCATGACTGATAAACAACAAGGTTGTTCCAATAGGTTCAGAATCAATTTTCTGAAACTCCACTTTGATGACATGAAAAGTTATCCCTAAAACAAACAAGTTGTGTTGTCTATTTTGGTCACCGTTTTATGGGCATGATATTGTTTGAGCTGTAAAAGGCATTGTGGTCCGACGGAGACAGCCTCCTCTCCATCATTATCATTAGGGCCATGGAGCAGGGCCTTTGGATAATGAGAAAGCAGAAGAGGGTGGTGGCAGAGGGTTTGGCGGCCACTGTACAGTAGCTTTGGCATCCACGCTCTGACAGCATTTTTTGGATGGTGGGTTGAGTTTAATTTGACGTCCTTGTGTATAAGCACACCATATTGTTTGGGAATTAAGTGCAGTGTCTAGGCCTGTAATTACATGTTCACAATAACTGGTATTCACCGAGGCTGGAAATAGCTTGAAGGGTTCCGGTCTGTGTTCCGATGCCGGCGAACTTCATAGGAATGGGCTGTGTCTCCTCTCAAATGTCAAACAGTTCTTCTTTTAGAAACAAAGGGTTGTATTTTACCGCTTACAGATCTGGCTGGGCAGAAGTTCATTGTTCACCGGCTTCCTGATTAACAGAGTCACAGTGTTCTATAGACGCCACAGGAAGAGAGAGGAGATGAATAAGTGGGCCTCGTAATGCAGGGTCGTGCAAAATTCAGAAATGCGGAAATGGCTCCATTTCACTTCGTCAGTGTGAATTTGAATGAATTTGGCAACACCCCACATGACTTTCAATTGGAATTTGAACTGGAATGAGAGGAAGAAGAATTTACTGAATGTAATTTACAGAAATTCCACACAGGCTATGCATTCTGGCATTCTCTATCTATCTATCTATCTATCTATCTATCAACAGAATACACTACCACATATATATATATATATATATATATATATATATATATACACACATATAGACATTTACACTTTTATTAAGGATACATTTAATTTATCAAAAGTGTCAGTAAAATATTAGTGTTACAAAAGATTTCTACTATATAAAACAAAGAAGTCTGCAACAAACTTTGATTTAAATACTGTTATGAATTTTTCTTGAATTTTGAATTCATTTTAAATATGCTCTCTTGCATTCAAATTGCATTTCTGTTTGCTACTTCAGTTCAAATTCAAATCAAATTTAAGAACTGAACTTGAATTTAAAATATGTTCTCAATTCGGAATGGTGCACAATTCTGTCATAATACTGCATAAGACAACAGCACAATGTGCCAACTACAAGCCACGCC
>NW_015554097.1:852505-885835 GCF_001515605.1 Sinocyclocheilus anshuiensis
ATTAACAGAGACACAGTGTTCTATAGACGCCACAGGAAGAGAGAGGAGATGAATAAGTGGGCCTCGTAATGCAGGGTCGTGCAAAATTCAGAAATGCGGAAATGGCTCCATTTCACTTCGTCAGTGTGAATTTGAATGAATTTGGCAACACCCCACATGACTTTCAATTGGAATTTGAACTGGAATGAGAGGAAGAAGAATTTACTGAATGTAATTTACAGAAATTCCACACAGGCTATGCATTCTGGCATTCTCTATCTATCTATCTATCTATCTATCTATCAACAGAATACACTACCACATATATATATATATATATATATATATATATATATATACACACATATAGACATTTACACTTTTATTAAGGATACATTTAATTTATCAAAAGTGTCAGTAAAATATTAGTGTTACAAAAGATTTCTACTATATAAAACAAAGAAGTCTGCAACAAACTTTGATTTAAATACTGTTATGAATTTTTCTTGAATTTTGAATTCATTTTAAATATGCTCTCTTGCATTCAAATTGCATTTCTGTTTGCTACTTCAGTTCAAATTCAAATCAAATTTAAGAACTGAACTTGAATTTAAAATATGTTCTCAATTCGGAATGGTGCACAATTCTGTCATAATACTGCATAAGACAACAGCACAATGTGCCAACTACAAGTCAAGTCGATCGATTGCAGAGCCATACTGAACACCAGCAGATAGCAAAGTGATAGAGGGAATGTGGATGCTCAGTGGCCGTGCAGGTGCGTCATCCGTCTGCGTTGTCATTGACTTTGGTGTTTCTAATAGGCTCCCCAGGTGGTACTTTACATGAGACCTAATCAGTCAGTGAGGGCTCTACTTCTCTCAGCCCTGCCCAGCTGGAGGGGAGGGTTAGACAGCCCCGTCCAGACAAACGGCCTGCTGGGACCCTCCACACAACCTCCTCTCTTTACCAGCTGCCTACGGCTCTCAGTGACTGGCCATATTCAAGGACACAGCAGTCCGCCCAAGCAGCATTTAAATCTCACAGATCTGTGTTTGGTCTCCATCTGTTTTCTTGTTTTTGTCCCATTCTGAGCACATGAAGACTGTAAAAAGAAAAAGAAATAGAAATCAACAAAAACTTGACTTACTCCGGAACCGCCGACAATGTTCAACCGTGTAGTCGGCCGACGTTCCCTGCTGTGAGCATGACCAATTGCTCTCTAATGAAAGTTAAAGTACTGAGGCCTGAGAACCCGCTGTGCTAGTCTGGCCATGCTATTCTATTTAATATTCCTTGTGTATCTCAACAACGCTTGCGTCCTCCTCCATCACCCCCACCTTGATGCAAATTACAAGTGTCCTCCCACACAAGTCTACCTGGTGATGTCAAAACTTCACATTCAATAAATCAGACCTGTAAATGCAAGAAATAATAGCTCTCCCTATGGAACAATTCAAGTAACAATGCCACTAATCAATGCAACAATGCCACTAAAGCATATAAAAAAAGTTAAGTAACTCCCTTATACAAAGAGAGTTCAACAAAGTACATGACCATGCAAGAAGCCTGCAGCTTGATATATATATATATATATATATATATATATATCTTAAAATCCTTGATAAAAATTAATAAAATAAAAATGTACTCAAGAAGCAACACAACTGTCACGGTGCTACTGTGAGGGAGCACAGAGCGAGGAGACCAGGAGTACATCAACACAGGAGACTTTAATTGAATCAAGGGAACCAAGAAGACACACGTAGCAGAAGACATCAACAAGTAGAACCGACAAACACTAACTGAAAGGACTGGGGCTTTTAAACACAGGATAACGAGGGACTAAGGAGACACACCTGGAATCAAATGAACAATTAATGAAACACAGCTGGACACAAACGATAACCAATGAGGACAGGACACAGGAAGAACCAAATAAGGGCAAACAGGAACATACACGTGACAGATCGCCCACCTCCCGGATGGCGCGTCCCGCGCCGTAACAACTACATAAGATAATTTATCGGTAATTCAAGTGCATTTTGTCTTACTACATGGCAGATTTTTTCACTTGTTTTAGGTAAGTTTTGAAAACACATTTAACAACAACAATAATAAATCTGCCATTGCAATAATACAAAATAAAAATATTTGATATACAATTTTTGTATATGTTACTTTGAAGTAAATGTATTTTGTTTGAAGATATTTTACTGAAAAACAAGAAAAAAAAAGTCATTATCAAAACAATGTCAAACCAAAGACTCACTCCCCTACTATGGTGTCACTATTACGAGGGGAAAATTTGAAGTTTATGAAACTCTTCATCCATATCAGACTGTTACAAGCTGTCTTTCAGCCTCTAGGTCTCAGTACAAAAAGTAGGAAAACACAACACAACGTCACTTAGTTCAGTAACCTAGATGGGATTTATTTAACAGGCACATACAACTAAAGTCAACTAAAGTCCTATAAGAAAACATAAAACTGCTCACCAGAGAGGAAGGTTGGGGTATCTAAGAGCACTTGTGGTTTCCTCAGGCAACAGGAGAAGCCATGGAGTATCGATTGGTTGCAGCAAGCCTTCCAGCAAGACTCTCTCCATTCAGGAGATACTTATGTTCACACAAGTCAAGTTGTACTCTAAGGTTTTCATAAGTGTTTGCCCTGGAACATTATGCTTAGGAAAAAAGCTGCATGTGAATAACATAATTTGAAAGCAAGCAAACTAGAATGAAGCATTTATAGCCACAAAGGCCACAGCAGTCATTACTACAGTGATTTGTGATGTTTGGTGGATAAAGGACACCACCATGTTCTTCAAAGAGGAATCTCTGAATTTTACAAAAATGGGCCTGAAGTGAGATATTTACACCATGGATGGCTAAGGGCAAACCAGAGCAGAGCAGGGGCCTGTTCATTTGGGTTAGATTGTTAGGTGAACATATGACATATGACAGAGTGAGGTAACAACGCCTGGGTAAACGTCATCCTCAGCTTGTTAGGACTAAGCAAACGGGTCACTTGGCAGAGCCACAAAGTGAAGAAAACTGCTGTAAATGGTTAGGCCCTTTATTTAGTCTGTTGTCTGCTAAGAAGTAGGATGTGGCCTTGAGACAACATACAAGAACGAACTTCTTGTTAAATATTGCTTTCCATGCCTTTTGTGACTAAAGGAAAGTGATTCTCTCAGAGAAATTGGTTTTCTACTTAATCAGCCATTAACTAAACAAAATTATGCTGTGCTAGCTGAAATAGCCAGGAACATTACATATTTAAAAAAGAAGAAGACAAAAGCCACTTCTATTAAAATATTAGATTTAGGCAGTGAGAATTCTCAGGTAAATTGATAATATTTTAAGAATGTTTCGAGAATTTTACTGAAAAAAAAACTGTAATTTTTTGCAGACTTAAACCTTAAATTAATTATATAAATGCATTTCAAAATAAACAAAAAAATATTCAAATCGTTGTTAATCAAATAGAATTGTATATCGAATTCAATACTGAATTCTAAATTGAAACCAAACCAACCAGTGAATCATTAATCGAATTCATACATTTTAATTACGCAAAGTGACACATCTGCAAAGAAACAGCAGACTAATGCAGTTTCTGAAGAATTTACTGTATGTTTTTAATGTCACTTTTAAAATCACAAAGGGCAGTGGTGAGAGTAATCACTGAGTCTGAGAAACTTCTCGATCGCCAGGACTTGCCCACCTTGGTCTTCACAAACATGTCTGGCTCGCAGGCAGCGCCTGGAGGTGAGCGTGCTGAGAAGTCAGACGTCGGTGAAAGTTTTACACTAAACCTACTTTTCCAAGCCTATGGAACAGCCATCCTCAAACCTGTTTACAAGAAAACACCACATCACAGAGCCTGCTGTGGGGTAATTTTGGAAGCGACCAAAGGCGTGCCATCAGCGCAGTGTTCCCAGACGCTCTGAAACACACCCGTAATGAGAGGTGAAAAAGTTTTGCAATTCTCCTCCCTGCAGTGTGGCAAAAGCGCAGAGAACACAGCTTTAGTGTAACGTAGCGAAAAGCCGCATCCTCTCTTCCACTGTGAGAACAGAGGGCACGTAAAACAAACAACACACTAAAAATATTAAGTTTGCCTATACAAACATGCTGCTTAATGAGCCAACGGTTTAGAAAGAGAGACTCACTCGTAGAGCCCTGCGTAGTCTACCACACTGATGTCTAGAGGAGAGACGAGATCAGAGGGAGAAAAAACACAGACGCACAATGAAAGCATGGAGAAAGAGAGGCAGAAGACGACTCAAACAGTGAGCAAGAAGAAGAGCAGGAGAGAGAGAGAGTATATTTCACACATCTCCGTAGGGGGGCTACGGGAGCTACCTGAGCGAGCACTGAGCAGAGAAACGAACACAGATGTTGAGGTGTTTCTACAGGGTTATGATTGATAAACTGAGAGTTTGCATATTGGAGCACATCCTTGTACCGCTTGTACCGTCAGGCCGTCGTCTCACTCCTTGGGGCTGTGCTCTTATTGTGCCGTAGACCAGAAAATGGTTGGTAATGCTGTCTGGGGTGATTTGATGGTTAAGGACCTCTCTGTTCAGTATGGTCCAAGCAAGAAGTCAATACTAGTCGAATTTTGTCTTACATATTCTGAAAATGCTGAAAGTTCATAGTAATTTCTCAATTGTCTAGAGGCCCAACTAGGTCACACAGCAATTTTTAGGCTCTAAAGAGCATAGTTTATATATATATATATATATATATTTTTTTTGGCCATGTTTTCAGTTATGTTGTACTGTAGAAACCACGTGTCACATGTAAATCTGCCACAGACAGCATTTTTGAATGTATTTTGATTGAATAGCTGTTCATTGCATTAGATTCAGGGTATTAGATATCATTTAATAATGCACATGCTGTATGGTATTCAAACATTTAGCTGGACATTTGACTGATAAATTATCTTGTCCACAAATGTTAGAATAAAAGGTAAGACAATCAATACAACTTATGAAACATATACACGACCTATTAATACATATTATATACATAATCATAATAAATAATGTACTGTACAATAATTAATAATACACAATACAGTGCAGATATACAGTAAATTACACTATGTTGTTGGTTCTGCAAAATAAAATGTTTCTATAAAGCATTAAATTTTTTTTAATCATTATAATACAACGATAATTAAATTATTATAAGGTAACTGACATAGTATTTCCACTCAAACTAGCACCGAAAATGCATGCCACTAACATATTCTTGCAGTGCATTTTGAATGATTCGAATTTGCTCATATACTATAAGCTCTGCTGTAACTACTGCCATGGCATGAACAAAAGACTCATTGAGAAAAATCCCCCATCTCTCATTCTGACATAAACAGACAGCAGTGTATATGCAGACATATACTGGACACACTCTGCCAGCTCCGCTGGCGAGACAGACCATATTCCTTAAGAGACTACTTCAGTTGTCTCTGGTACAGAACATCTAATATTGTACACCTGGCAAGCAAAAAATAGTTTTATTTTGTAGGTTGCAAAGTGACAATTTTCTCTCTCTTTTTTCCGCTTTAAGGTTAGTACTGCCAGATAATTTTGTTGTTTCAGCCTTTTTATCCATGTTTGACTTCTGCTGTGAATGTGTCTCCACCGCTATGCATGAAAAGGCTGAATGTGCAGTGTTTTAAGTCTAAAAACAAACCCAGGAATGTTTAATTTCTTACATTATAAAACTCTTTGGACACGGTCAGTTGAGCTAGAGATATAATAAGTTTACAGTGGTAGCGAATGACAGCTTTAATGAGAGTAGGCAGCTGAGGAGATGTTCTTAATCAAAGCTGATGAAGCTTTGGGGCACACGCACGCCTTCATAATAGAGAGAAAAACTGGAATAATTTTTACAATAACCTATATGTCCTCTTGTCACAAATCATTAAAAGGAAATGAGCAGAAAATACTGCAACAATTACACAAAGAAGAATGAAAAACAGGAAAACTTTCTTCTTTCTTTTATGGATTACGTTTCTGGTTACATCAAAGCAATTGTGAAAAAAATAAACAATTAACCATTGGACTGGGAATATGTTCATAAATAATGTCTTTATTTTTTCCCTCCCTTTCTCTTAGAAAATAAGTTCTGAAATGAATAACCTTATATAGATCTAAAAGTTTTCATGCTGTGAATTGACACACGAGAAATTAGCCTTTCCCCTAAAGGCCACCAGAAGAAAAGAAAAAGGAATAGCAATGACATTCGTGCCTACCAAAACAGACAGACAATTACTGCAGAGAGGAGACTACACCAAACACTTGAAATGTATAATCATCAAATCATTGGCAACCGCTTTCAGATATGAAATTAAAGAGAAACTTCAAAAACAAGATCCTAGCCACAAATGTTCTTTCTTGTGCCTTTTTTATTTTATTTTAGTCTTTAATATATACATTAAAAAAAAATCTATAAGAAATATGGAATAATAATTATAATAAAAGTAACAATAAAAAATAAAAGTTAATAAAATACTACTAATACTACTACTACTACAATTAATAATAATAATTACTTTTTTTAGTCTTGTGTTTAAGCAGTTTTTAAGGAATTTCAAACCACTGTTCCTCTGTTGTGGTTGTCAGTACTATTTAGAATGCATAATATTTTCTAGATGGCTGTAATAACTTCATACCTTTAGCCTAACCAATGGCGTAGTAGAGGTGGCTAAAGCAATATTACTTTATAGTAGAGAGACCTGGGTGGTCCATTAGCCTTTATGCTGTGCTGAGCACCGGTGGGTCCTCTTTGCTCCGGTTCAGCGAGAATGTAGAGCTCTTCTCCATTTCTCTCTCACTCTCACTCTCTCTGATGAGTCAGCCCATTCTCCCGCTCCTTGGCTATCCTGTTTGTTTTGGGATTGGTGGTCTTAGCCAAAAAAAAAAAATAAATAAATATTCAGCTACAGAAGTAACAGAAAAAATAGGCAGAGGGTTAGAAATAAAGAGAAAATGTTGTTCAATATTTGGACGTCTTCTGACTGTCTGCTTAAATATTGCCCCGTGGCTGTTGGGATGGAGTGAGAAACAAGGGTTTCAGTAACACTGACAATGAGATCTCTGTGGCAACGAGGCAGACTGTTTATCTGTCTGTCTGCTGGTTTATCGGACTGTCAAATTATCCTTCTCTGCAAACATCTTCCCGCTCCGTGAACATAAATAACATATGCCGTGCGAGTCACGTGACTCTCTAACCGGAGGTTAACAGGGTTACTTAATGAGATGAGATGTTTCTTTAAATATAGGAGACAGCATGCGATTCCTTTGCATTATTCATAAAGGCGGAAAAAATGTGTTTTCTGCACATACAGACAAGATAATGTCAAAAATATGTATGTGTGAACTGGGTGAAGTGAACTTGTGACATTTTTCTGATTTTACAGAACTGGTGTAGGAAATTTATGAGCCATGGTGACAAAGATATATTACAGTTGAACAGACTTATAACTCTCGCACATCAAGCTCTGAGTGGGGTTTGAACCTTGCATTTCAAACAGAGAAAACCCACCGTCCTGCCAAGACCAACAGGCTGGGCTGCTTTTAAATGCATTGACTCTCTTGAACATAAGGATACAAACTGATTCAAGTTTCAACGGTTCACTGAAGCTACTGTTTATAAACTAAATTACACAGGTTTGGACTCAAAATCACAGGACACTTCAGTTAAATAGTTCAATTCCATGCAAGTTACACAGTGAAAAACTTCCAAAGACATTTACATAAAATGATTCATAAGCTCTTGAAGCATCACCCAGAGAGTGTCAAATATGATTTCAGATCATCTACATCATAAACAAGCGTTACACAGCATCCTCCTCCACCTTGCAAAATAAATCACAGCCTTATACAGTATGTGCCACATAGAAACGCATCATAAATATTTCACATAGGCATCTGAAGGAATCGGCAACGTAACATGTACTGAAAGGCCTTTACGGTGATTAAAAGATTTGGAGAAATGGTTTAGCCAGATAAATTATTTTTATACTCGCCGTAATGAAGTCGTAGTCAGCTTTGCGTGCGTTGGGTGGGGGCCAAGGCATAAAATTCCCTCCATTTAGCCACAGAAATGGTTGCTAAGGAGTTGGTGTATTGACCAAACAACTCACTCCCTGCCATTCGGTTACGGACTGTGGGCTTGAATTGTTACAACCATGTTATTCATTGCCCCTGACAAGCTCTGTAAGAATATATAAGTTCAAAACTTGACAAGCATAAACAGACACCCTTCGTGCGCCCCGTTCCAGTCACTTGAAACGCAAAAAAAGACTTTCCATTGGGCTCATTTTTCTGCAGTTTCTCTCACTTTGGTTCACGGAGCGCGACGCACAGATGATCTGCTGTGTAACTGCGTACATGCAAGCTCAACTAACAGGTTCTCTACATTAATGACTTAATCTGCACAAGGCTCTTTGATGTTCTGACTTCTCTTATTAGAATATGAAAGCAGTTTCAGATGAGAAACAGCTCTGTTTTGTGTCTGGATTCAGTTCTTTGCTGTGTGGGAATCCTTTGTGACTCGCATGGGGTGTTTATATACCAAATGGCTTCATGGGTGCATAATCTGGACGGTATTACAGCATTATAATAACAGCTGGGTAAGAAGTTGCTTTCAAATGCATTTTAGTAATAATCTGTTAATAAGGGTCTAAAATAAGGGTTTAATTCTAAAGTTATACCTTAATAAAATGAAGAGGGAAACCCATTTTGACATGTTCCACTGTAAATTTCCATTCAGGGCCTGTTCAGATGAAACATTAGGTTCTAATGTTTAGCTGGGCAGTGTCATGCGAGCTCTGCCTCCTCTTTCAGACAATTTTTTTCCCCACCTCACTGGAGGACACAAACAAAGAATTGCCTCAGACAGGACATTTCGATTAAGCGAAAAAAGAGTTAGGTTTAAGAAGGAAAGAAGAGGAGGAAAAAGAGCTACAGTGAAATTCACAGCCACCCAGGATTATGGAAGACTTGCAAGGACCGCATGAGGGACCAACATCCGACCACTTCACACAGGTGTTACGGGATGTGTGGACACACCTCTGTGTGGTGTAAATACACTCGTGCCTGATCCCTCATCTGACTCCACTGCCAAAGACAAGAGTTTGAGTCATTCCTATGCATGTGAGATTGGTCTTTTATCTCAAGATCTTTGAAATTACTTTTTATAACCTTGGTTTTTATTGATATATTATTTAATTTCTAATAGCAAGAATATACAGAAGTTGTATATGATCTCTGATTATTTAAGTTCTTTAAAATTCCATTTCACCTCCTTCAATTTCAGAAGGATTTAGATGGTATCTGTTGTTCATCACATAATATTTCTCCCAAAAATTATTTTATTATTCACTCACCCATGTTGTTCCAAAACTGTATGCCTAAAATTACACCCCATGGTGACCACAGCTGTTGATCTCCAAAAAGTATAGTCAACTCTTGTTGTATAATATAAATTCTTCTCGAGCAATCATGTCTTTATTCACTGCTACTCTTGTACTCCCCAAAACTTTGCATCTAGTCTGTGTTTATGTAGTTCAAACAGTAGTGCAAGCAACACCAAGGTCATGGGTTCGATTCCCAGGGAATCCATGAACTGATAAAAAGTATATCTTGAATGCAATGAATGCTTTAGATAAAAGCACCTGCAAAATGCATGCATGTACTGTAAATGTTTGTTTCCAGAAATAATAATAATAATAATAATAATAAAAAAACAATTAGCATCATGTTACTTTACTTTTTTGTACTTTTTGGTCACTTTTTCTAGTTACTATAAACTGTCCTAGTATGACCAGATCTGCAAAGCTATTCTTTTCATATGGTTCTGGAATGACATGAGGGTACATTTTCATTTTCAAGTGCACTATTCCTTTAAAGGGGTCCTATTATGCTCTTTTACAAAGTCTTGATTTTGTTTTGGGGGTGTACTAGAACATGCTCTCATGCTTGGTGGTTCGATAAACACATTATTTTTCACATAATTTACATTATTAAAATACCTTTCTCCCCAGCCTGGCACAAACGGCTCGATTAGTTCCGGCTTTGATGAAGGTCCGCCTTCCGAAAAACAAAATGTGTTGTGATTGGTTAGCTGTCCCAGTGCGTTGTGATTGGCGAACAGCTTAGACGGTGTTCATACTGCCACGCCCCTTGCTCCATCTTTCAACAAAAGCTTTTGGAATCCGGCACTGTTACTCACTCGTGTTGTGGAAGCTGTCCTCAGTAAAATGCGCAGCACACAATGGCAAATTGGGGTTATAATGCTCAGGAACAGAGTTAAAAAATAAATTGCAACCACTGTTTCCTGACATCATCCGCTTTCGGAAGCCGTTTGGGCACGGAGGTGAAAAAAACAGCATTTCAGGTGGTCGCGTAACAAACGTATGAAGCAATAAGAGAAACATACAAAATGTGCGAGGACTGGAATTGAGAACCGCTGTTCTAGATATGCCGAAAATTTTATGCTACAGCACAGCAGCTCTTCTTCTTGGTTTTCTCTGATGCACTAACTCTGCAGCAGCACTTCTTCTTCGTCTCGTCTGATGCACTCACTCAACCAAGCGTTCTAAAAAATTAAAAAAGTGAAAAAGCATAATAGGACCCCTTTAAGAGGACTTAATCAAATCGCCTTTCAAACTCATTTATTCTTTGACTGACTTGAAGTGATAGAATCACTCCTAAAAGTGCATATATATGTCCGGTGTGTATGTGTGTTTTAGGGGAAGCTGGAAATATGAGAAGCTGAAAGCTTGTGCACATAGGTGTGTGTGTGTTTGTGTCAGTCTATCGTTCCTGTGTTTGGTTGCAGAGATGCAGACCTGCATCTATGTAAACGTGTACCGGTGTGTATGTGTGTTGAAAAGCTATGCGTCTAGAGCGGAGCTCCAGCGTGCCTTTCACATGCCAAAGAAAACTGTGGTCGGAAGAGGCCGCTAATAGAGCATGATGCACGTCACCTGAAACTAAAATCATCGGCAACCGAGAAACCACAGCAGGCAGGCATCTCCCTGGCTCCACTATTAAAGTCTTCCAGAGCCTCCTGGGACCAGTCCCTTTGCCCAGACACAGACCCTCATTTCCCTGCCGCCCCACCATGAGCCTCCATTAGCCTCCACTGCTTCCGCTCGCATGTCAGGACTCCTCACGGTGGAGATGGACAACCGAGGTTAGAGCTGGACAAGCTGTTAACAAGTCTATAAATGTTCCTCAAGCCTCTGTCTTACAGTCTTCATCAGAAACTAGCTAAAAGTAACCTCATGTCAATCTAAACCTGTATGACTTTCTTTCTTCGAAGAAGATATTTTGAAGAACGTTGAAACGCCCAAACAACATTGGGCCTCATTGACTTTTATTGTATTGACAATCGATTCTATTGTATGACATTCTTTAAATTAACATATTTTGTGTTTTGCAAAATAAAGTCTTAGGCATGGAACAACAGTACGGTGAGTAAAACGATTTGTAAATTCATTTTTATTTAATGTCAAGATGAATGTGTATAATATCCTCTGAAGTGGGAAAAGGATGCGTAGGATAGGAACGGTTTCTCCTTCCACTCATCTTAACACACAATCAGCTCTCACTGACAGTGTATTCAAAGGTAATTGCACAGAAAAATATACATCACATCCAGTTTACTCCACTATATGCTGATGAAGCCAAATGTGACACTGATTTTGACAGGTTTTTAACTATTTTTAATTTAAACTTTAAAATAAAAATAGTTAAATGATTGATATTCATGTTAATACAATGTTAAATAAATAAAATAAAATAAATTCAATAAAATCAAATGTCTTATAATTTAAGTATATTTTTAAAGTATATTTAGTTGATGATCATTATCCAGTATAATGTTCAATGGCTATAATGACCAATTTTATATATATATATATATATATATATATATGGTACAGTACATTCAGTTCACTCGTTTTAAAAAGAAACTGATCTCTAAATAAATATATATATATATATATATATATATATATATATATAAAACATTTAACAGATATATCAGCACTGGTCTCATTTAAATACTAAATTATAGACAAAACTAATCTTCTGTTTTGCAGTGATATGCAAAATTATCAGTAACACTTTACAATAAGGCCTTATTGGATAACATTAGCAATACATTTTATACAGTATTTACTAATCTTTGTTAATGTTAGTTAATAAAAATACAATAGCTCAGGCACATTTAATAATATTAACAACAACCTTTGATTTTAATTGTACATTGGTAAATGTTGACATTAACATTATCTAAGACTAATAAATGCTTTAGAAATATTTTTCAATGTTAAGGGATAATGTACATCCAACCGGTTGTTATCGCAGAATAACCCCTGACAGGGGTCTTGTATCACCCTGAAGGGGGTTATTCTGCGATAACAACCGGCTGGATGCACATTATCCCACTTATTACACGGCTACTTGCCACATACATGTAAGTAAATAATTAGACATGAAATATTGATTTGAGTTGAAATATTTGAAAGCTTCCATGAACACAGCAGTTGTGAGCAAGTGGCAAGTTCAAACTAGACGGACATTTAAGGGATACGGTGCAGTCAAACCACTTGTTACACAACATTTCACCACATATGGTGATAAAAGATTTAAGATATTGATTTAAGACGAAAATGTTTTAAAATCTAACCAGTATGTTAGTTATCTTATAATTAATTACAGTGTACAAAACAATAGTTGCAGCAGCTGCGTTTGTATGAAACGAGAGAGTGAGTCCGCGATACCAGGATGACATAATTAAATAATTGTACACAATTTTGAACCGAGTTTTAATATTTTATTAGCTAAACAAATGCAAAGCATCCACCAAGAAAAAACTGTTCCTGGCAAGAGTATAGCGCCGACTTCAGTTACCCGGATGAGCCTGTGTTATCAGCTTTTACCGGTTGTTATCAAGGGATAACATACCTCGGAATGTCGCGACTGACCAATCAGAATCAAGTACTCCACAGAGCCGTGTAATAACTAACATTAACAAATGGAACCTTATTTTAAAGTGTTACAGAATGACCTTATATTTATTGCCACAATTTTTCAAAACAAACTAATTCTGCTCTTCATTCCATGCAACTTCACCACTTTTGAAATTTAAATTTAAGAAGTTATTTGGCTGCTTATAAACGCCAGTTGTTTTTGTGCCAAATGTCCTTTATGGAGCACGTAGAGTCCTCTCAAATGGCTTCATGTGTCCCCCCACTGTCTGCACCTTATGGGCCATCTCAATGTCAGGGTCAATGTCTTCATAACACATCTCAAATAATGTGTCACACAAATATACTGGCACATCAGCCTTTATTAAACTGTAGCCCAGTGGCAACACTTTACAATAGAGTTCAACTTGTTAACATTATGCATTAGGTATCATGAATCTATTTAATCAAAAATTAAATAACAACAGTACTATTGGAAAATATAATTAATATTAAAAAACAAAAATAAATTTAATTTAATTAAAATTACATAAAAAAGTTTTCTATTTATATTTTAGAATGTAATTTATTCTTGTGATGGCAAAGCTGCATTTTCAGCAGCCATTACGCTTGTCTTCATTGTCAAGTGATCCTTCAAAAAACATTCTAATATGTTGATTTTGCTGCTTAAGAAACATTTTCTATTATTATCAAGGTAGAGAACAGTTGTGCTGCTTATTATAATAACATTGTTGTGAAAACTGTGATACATTCTTTTATGATTCTTTGATGAATAGAACATTCAAAAGAAAAGCAATTGTTGGAAATGTCACTTGTGATCAATTTACCAAATCCTTGCTGAATAAAAGTATTAATTTCTTTCAAAAAATAAAAATAAAAATAAATAAATAAATAAATAAATAAAGCTACTAACCTCAAACTTTTGAATATTAGTGTATACAACTTTTCATAGATAGACTATATTTAATAACACTTGGAAACTAGTCAGATTCAAGGATTAACTAATTAACAGTTGTACAACTGTTAAAATAGTAAATAAATAAATAAATAAATAAAACACTTTGCCCCGATGGAGAACACCTTCTGTCTCCAGGTAATTTACATTTAAGACCTCCGATCTAAAACATCATCCATTGTTTGGCATTTCTTTGCCAGTGTCCAGAGTTCTTCCCTTCCTCCCTCCCTCTCTCTCTCTCTCTCTTTCTCTCTCTCACACGCACGCACACATCACTTCTGTCTGGTGACAGCTTGTGGGTGGGAGAGGAGACGACTAGTGTCAATGGTGTCTATTAAAAAGGACCACACAGACCAATGGCCGGCCATGATGGATGATTATCTCAAAGTGTGACAGGTGCTGGGATGGTGGGGGAGCGCAATCTCTCTCTGACAGCTCCTGTGTGTATGTGTGAGAGCGTGTGCGAGTTTGTCCCTTCTTCTGTCAGCAAACCATTTTTTGTGAGTGTATGAGGCTTTATCCCTCTCTTTTCCACTGTCTTCCAGCTTCCTGTGTGTGCGTGTGTGTGTGAGGTTGCCTTAAGACCCCCCTCCCCTACTTCCATCCACACCAACGTTTCGCCATGCTTTCTGTCACAAGCTCTCTCTCTTTTCTATCAGTTGCTTTCTTCCTTTAAGGTTTCGGTCATCCTGTTTCTCTAGATCCCCTCACCCCCCTCCCTTTTGTCCTGCTATCTTTCTCTGCTGCACTCTCTGTATTGACATTCGGGAGATAACTCTACATGGCTAATGAGGCTGTGTAAGGATCTTTCTGCCTGCACTCTGTCTCCTAACTGTCCAATCTCCCTGTCACCGTGGGTGAGAGTGGCCTATCTGAACCATTACAAGCCATCCTGGATATCTATCTACTCCTGAGTCACCACACAAACACACACACACAGACAGATGAAAATGCACACATGCACAAGCCATCCTGGATATCAATCTACTCCTGAGTCACCACACAAACACACACACACAGACAGATGAAAATGCACACATGCACTCCATACACAAATGCATAGAGTGTTTTTCTCTTTTTTAACTCTTTAAAAGAAGTCAGACCGCTTTAAGGCCTTTTTTCACTTATATGGTGTAAGTAAATTTTCAAGAACAACAACTCAAACCAATAAAACTGACACAAACCAAACTAGATTGCACAGAACTAAATCAACACATGATCAAAAGTTATTTACACCCAATGTGGCTATACTATGATGTCTGTCAATGGTTTCTGTCAATTATTCAGTTGACTGACATCATATTCCTATGAGTTTGTTGTTGCACAGCAGACGTATTTTCTCTGTCCAACTAAAACATTCATTTTAATTACAAATATTATAAACAAATGTCATATATCAATTTGATTTATTAATCAATTTGATTCATTATATATTTAAATTATTGTATTGGAATAAAGATATTTAATCAAATTACTTATAACAGGTTTGCAAATATGGAAAAGCAGTATAAGTGGAGCAATTTCTCATTAATATTGATAAGTAGCTGTTCTAATTGTCCGTATTGTACATATTGTGCATATATTCAATATAATAAAAAAGAATCAACTTCACACACACACAAAAAAAAAAAAAAAAGAGATCTGAGACCACTTTTATCTTACTATAATTAATAAACTATTACAGTTTATTAATATTTTGAATTACTTTTCTCTTTTTTTTCATTTGTAAATTTTTTGTGTTTTGCATAATTTTGATGTGTGTTTTTGTTATTTTTATTAGTTTATTTTAATGTCTATATAGCTTTTTAATTTAATTTATTTAAATAAAACAAATCAAGTTTAAACTAAATGAAAATGAAAAATTTGGCCTTAGCAACTAGCTGAAATAAAATAAGTTGTTTTTATTTTATTTTATGTAAGTTGTTTTATTTTATTAAAAGAAACAAAATGGTTTATATACTACTACTACTACTACTACTACTACTAATAATAATAAATATTAATTTTGTTTGGAATGGACTGAGACATTGTTAAATTGGGCCAGAATTAGATCAAAGTAAAGACAGCCTGAATGCAAAGAAAACTGGTTGCTTTTTCACTTTGGTTTGGTTTGTTTATTTTCTGGTCATCTTAAAGGGGTCTCAGATTGGTTCTAATAAAGAGGATTAAGTGCTTCATTAAAGCAGTTCAGTTTTTAATTTTTTTGCTTTCTAACTGAATTGGTATTCACCCTGCCAGCTTGATGCCACAATGATGACTTCTGAAATCAGTTGCTTGATTTTAAGTCTAAAATTAAAACATGCTGAACAAACCACTCTAACTGCTGCGCAAGCACATCCATGCAGCGTAAACCTCAATACTGTCACAAGCGCTGTACAGTTCCCGAAACACCTTAAATCTGGTGTTGCATGACCACACTGTTATGGCCTGGCCAAAGACCACATAACCTCATTTCTCACGCTGAACTTCCTCATGGCCTTTTTATAACGTGATTGATTGTTAGTAGTCACCTGTTACCCATTCTCTGCTCTTATTGGTTAACCATGCCAAAAACCATATAGTAATACTGTATTTTTAGTTCTTTGTTACGGTATGTTCTTCAGTCCTGGCCGAGTGGTCATATGAACTCAGATGGCTTGTTTAAATGCTTTCATAGTTTGTGGAGTTATCTGTATATAGGGTTTTACTAACAGGTCTGTCAGCATGGCCTTCTGCCGCCCACAGCCGCATTCATAATCCTCTAATAGAGCCAGCTGTCAAAGATGTGATCGCACTGGGGTGGTCTATATGGAAATGCAGTCATATCCACGCTGCATACCATTCTTTCAGCTAAAAATGCAAGTGTGACAATACCTGTGACAAAAAGATGAGTATTGAAGTCCTTACAGTCTTTTGTCTTACATCTTTAATTGTGTGCAAGACGCTGAATGTACAACATTCCCAATCAGGATATAAATCCTGACATTTTATTCTGCTTTCCCTCCTTACTGTACTTTGGCAGATTTAATATGACTGCAAGAATCTCATTATGTTTCTTTCCTCTGCGTTGGCAGAGTTATTATGTGCTGGTAAGATCGAATGAGGACAGCATGAAGAAATGCAAAGAAAGCATTCTGGAACGAACACTGAGCAGACGAGGGAGGAATGAGGGGTTCAGTCACGTAACCGTACCTATGGAATGTTGCTCGGGAAATTCATAGAAAAAGTCCTTCAGTGAAGCATAAGACTGGCCTATTTTGAAGTATGTCCAACTGCAAAGATAGTATAATTATTAAATAATGCTGAAAAATGTAAGGAAAAGAAAATCTAAGCCCTGGGCAATATAATCCTTCAGATTCCTTCATTAAAGACTGTTTTGGCCAACCTGGTCTCATGGCAAAAATGTACCCGGGGGCACATTTTCGCGAGACGCGAAATACGTACCAGTAAGTACATATCACTGCAGTTTCCAAAATAAATGAACACTAGAGGCAGTAAAACTCCGACACCTTTTATTCCTTTTCACACACATTTACAGAGTTTCGATTAATAAAGCGTAATTTTCGCACAATTACTTGAAGAATATCATGTTATGACTTCAAAACAATTTTAATATGCTGGGAGATTTGAAAACTGATACTTTTGAACGTTAGCACCGCACATATCCAGCTTCATATTAATGGGTTTTCAGCAACGGTTAGTTTGCTCGGTAGCTCACAGAAAACGGAGACGTACTTGAGAAGCGAAGAGCTCCGGTTCGAATCCAGTGTAACTACGGTTTGACAAAACGATTCAAATCTGCATATAAGTAAGTTCAAATGACACGGTTTCATTAACAAATGTGTTTTTATATCAGTTTTGCATTTGTTAACACTATCGGGTAGGTTTAGGGTTGGGTTTGGTGTAGGGCATATTTCCAACATGACAGAGCATTAACTTTTAGCAACAGTCCCCGGATATTCGAATTCTGAACCGCCGCAATATGTACCTGAAGCAACGTAATAAAAACACAGCAATACGTACCTATATCTACGTAATAAAAACTTGCCAGGGTTCACATATTGAACCCGTGTTTTAGCGCCACTCAGTGGACATTTCTCTTTGAAACTGCGGCGAAACGTGCAGTAAGGTACGTAAAAACGGTGTTGCAGAAAAGCACCCAGAGGTACGTATTTTTATGAGACTGGGTTGGTTTTGGCATATACTAATATGCCTTAGTCACAACAATATAAAAAAAAAGAAACCAGTAAATAACTAAAATAAAATATCTAACAAATTCAAATGGAAGGCCAGTTAAATGGTTCAACTTAAAATAAAATAAAATAAAATATTTTTTTTGCAGATGTAATAAATAAATTTATATATTGAAAATGTCTCACTGGGAAACCAGTCCAAATATTAGAATATTTTAGACATTTCAAACTAGGTTTCTCAACCTCAAACTTTATAAGATCATTCTCTATATAAAGCATCTTAAAATCAATTGCTGTGTGAATTTGAAGGCAAATGCATTGTCCTAGACTGTTTAAGTGCCTCTGTAGCAACTGAACTCTCTGATCATGCCCTGATTTAAAAAACTTTAACTATGTCATGGACATAAAGTTGATTAAATAAGACCATCCTTGATCCTTGAAAAGATGATTCAGTGCATTCTTTTTTTTTGATTGTTTGTTTGTTTGCCTAAATTCTGATTTTCTGTTCATGCTCCAACACTATTTGAGTGTCATACTGGCTACAAACATGTTACTTTAAAGGGGTCATGAACTGCCTTTTTTATTATTTTGTACTGTTCTCTGAGGTCCACGTGTAATGTTATCAATATTTTTACATCAAAAAAATAAAAAATAAAAAAGAAGTAATAGGCTATTTTCTGTCCTGTTTTGACCCCCCTCATCAGAACGCTCTGTTTGAATAGGTGTGGTAGATTGTAGACTCAGAAATAAACGCCCACTGCTATGATTGGCTAACAGTTGTGTATGTTTGACAGCCTACATCCTTCAGAGATGAACGCTGCTGTGATTTAGATTAAAAACGCATAAATACTCAGTACTTATCAAACGATCTGTAATAACAGACAAAGCAATAGTGACCACATAATAAAAACAGTTGCTCACACTTGTGTGGTGCGACATTACTGTCAGATGTAATATAGTCGGCACAGATCGTCTTTTAGTTTCAATCTTTCTGAAAATCCTGCGTAGAATTGTGGTTTGTTTGTAAACAAATCCGTGGTAAAAGGAAGAGAACAAAGGACAAAGTTCTTACTGATGCGGTATGGAGCTTCATTAAAAATAAAGTTCATCCACTCTTTTCTAATGTTGGGATCAGAAGAAAGGCAATGCAAAGACTGTGTTTTTCCACAACTTGGCACTGAACAGCGTCTTGTTGTCTTTGGAGCATCTTTATCGTTTGGTTTCTGTGTAGACCTGCGTTTGCCTCTCTCGTTATTTACACTACGTGGGCGGAGCTAAACAGGCAGTGATGTCGAAGCAGGCGTTGATCTTCTTCTGCGGAGGCAGAGTTTAGACACACTATTATGTCACAAAGTGGCACATTGCACAACCTGTCGTTTTGTCAGATTGGCTTCAATATAAGCTGCTTTTAGACTAATGAGAAAGTTTTGAGTCCTGAAACTGAAATGTTTTTATAGTACAATGATCTGTCAAAAGATCAAGGGAATTTTGATTTCTCAGTTCATAACCCCTTTAAACGTGCTTGTTCGGGCCATCTTTTTCTCATCACCCTGCTTTGTTACACATTCACCATAGCCCATCATTTTAATCTGTCATTAAAGCTAAACCATGAAGACAGAATGTAAAATGTCTAGTCTACCCCTCCCCCATGGGCAGATGGTATCTCCCTGACCATATCATCTCTCCCAAAGGAAACTCATATCCAGGCACTATGAAATGACTCCAAAAGCATAACAAATGAAAGAAGATAAAAGGTTGGAAAAATTGAGAATAAATTACTGTAAAGGGGAAACTGCTTAACACCCTGTCCTCCACTGAGCCCACTGGCCAGAATGAAAATCAACTTAAATTGATAAAACCTTTTTCCTCATTATTTTAAGAGAACAGATTTGAGGCAGGGAAATTGATTAATTGTATGGCCTCTTTTTAACTTCAAAGAGCACAAAAACCCGTAATACCATACTTAAAAAAAGAAAAAAGAAAAGAAAAAAAAGACAAAATACAGCCTCACAATACCAAAATCTGGTTGAATGGCAAATTAGCTAACCAAAATTATATTTCTTGCATGCTGCACAACTGCTGCATGAGATTATTTATAGGTTTTTACAACACTTAAGAACAATTTCATATGTAATGCCACTGAAATTTTTCAAACCCATTCAGGAGTTCTTCAATCTTAAGCCCTAAAGCAAACAAAGAGCAGAGAGCCCTTATTTTAGAGCAACCCTTTCCCAGTATATGTAATGCATGGCGAAAATCCATTATGTCAAAACTCATTTCCTGCCTAGCAAAAACAAATAGCCCTTTCAAAAGAGGGAGGAGAATATGGCAAATTTCTTTCTTTCCTTATTTTAGCAAAAAAGACACAGACTCAGCTTCCTAGCAAGACCACCTGGGAGAAGTGTAATATTGAGAGAGAGAGAGGGTGGGTTTGGAAGGAGAAGAAGATTATGCTATTGATTACATGAAAAGTTAGATTTTTCCTCAGCGGGTACACATTTCTATATAGTGCATGTCTTTTATTAATGTTGAACGGCGAACTTAACGGGTAATTATCCACTATAAAAGAAAGGGACTCACACACAATTATCTGTGTATATTCATATGGCAAGATACATCAATATCTATGGCTCTTAATTTATCCCTACCATAATGAGCACAGGCATCACTGCCATTAAGCTTGTATGTTCCAGCAACATAACAAAAGAATTCAGCACTGCGGTCATAACAAGGGCACTGTTCTTGTTTACGCTGTACATAAATCTTACAATCCCCAAATAAACTTTTTGATAGTTCACCAAAGAACTAATGACCTTGAAAGAGGAGCAAATTAGCAAACATACAGAGCCATCTGTGTGCCCTGCAGGCAGTCAAATAATTTCATCTTTGCCAAGGTACCCTAATGAATCTCCTACATTTTACATGTAAATCTCTGTCTAATCTCGCTCCTCGCTTCTGCCAAACGTCTGAAGCAAATAAATATATAAAACCCAATTACGATTTAATTAATAGAAATCTCGTGTTCTGTGGAATTTGTATCTTGGCTGGGCAACTCTAAGCTCTGATGCAGACTCACATCTGAGCTTTATCAGCGCCTGCTGTTTAAACAAGCCCTCAGGGTCTGAGCGGAGCTTCACCAACCTCTCAAAAAACTAGCTTCTTCACTGCCCATTGCTTTCTAAGACAGTTTCAGAACAATCTACATAATAATGGTGCATTCAAGTCAAGATTTGTTTGAAACTCTGAGGGAAACTGGATTTTTCTTTGAGCCCTGAGTTTCAGAGTTGGGCCGTGGAAAAGAGAAAACATGGCGGACACAATGGATGCAGCATGTGTAGTTGATGGTAAAAATTTGCTGAAATTATTATTTTCTTTATTTACATTAAAACTACCTAAGTTACACATACAAAATATATATTGTAGAAAAGGTACATCATTCAATGTATCAATCAACAGCAACACACAAACAGTTAATAAATAAATAAATGAACAAAAATATTTTCACCATTACAACTTCATAATTTGTCAATTTCTGTCATTTGATTTATAAAGTCTCAAAACTCAATCAGTGGGTTGAATTGCTTTTTTACTGTACAGAGCAGGACATATTTGCTAAACTAATGGCAAAAAATAAAAATAAAATAGTAATCAATACAAATATTTGTCCACACACATTGGATATAATAACCCAACTTTTAATTTCACGGAAAAGGCAAATGTCAACATTTCAGATGAAGACTTTGGCAGAATAAGGTCTCCTAAGCCGTCTTTCCATCATCTCTGACATTGTGTATGATTGTCACATTTTACCACCCAGTGGCCATCTCATGGAAATTTCTAACATACTGTATGTGTGTACATGTTTTTCTATCCCAGTGGGGACTTAAACCTGAATACACTGACTCGTGGGGACTCGTGTCACCGTGGGGACCCAAATTGAGGTCCCCGTGGGGAAAGAAGCTTATAAATCATATAGACTTAGTTTTTTTGAAAATGTAAAAATGCAGACAGTTTTCTGTGAGGGCTAGGCTTAGGTGTAGGATTGGTGTAGGGCGATAGAATATACGGTTTGTACAGTATACAAACCATTACGCCTATGGAGAGTCCCCACAAGGATAATAAACCAGACATCTGTCTTGGGGGTGGGCGGTGGAAAAAAGACAGACAGAGAGAGAGAGAAGGAAAGAGAGAAAGGCTGTCAACCTGTCAGTCTGGGGACTGGGGACAGACATGCATCATTAGGTTCACAATGACAAGGTGTTATTACAGTATTTTTCATGTCCTCACTCTGTCAGTGGAAACCTACACACAAGAAGACTCGAACCCAACTCACTCAGCATTACTTTCAAAAAAATCTACTCAGACCTCAACACTGATTCTGACTGAAAGTGAAACATGTCTCTCATGTCTGTCATGAGAAAAATCACACTTGAAACTATACAAACAGCACAGCTCTCTTTCCTTTTAACATCCTTTTGAAGTCCTCCACCTCCATATTGAACCTGTACTATATAACATCTATGCATTATTTATATGAAAATGTTTTCACGTTTCTACTGGTTTATACTTTATGTACAGTGGGGGTCCGAAAATGTAAGACCACTAGAGAAAATACTTTTTTGGATAATTAAATCTTTTCAATTTTTTCAATGTTTTCCATTTTATAATTTAATACTTACTTTTAATAAAATGTTAATATTTTTTTTCCAAATTATATTATTTGCATAACAACATAAATATTCACAACACTATAAAAATAACAATTGAATTCAATGTAATTTGGTATTTCTCTTTCTGACAAAACAACAGAAGGATGCACACAATCATTCAAAAGTTTGGGGTCAGTAAGCTTATTTTTTAAGAAATGAATACTTTTATTCAGCAAGGATGCATTAAATTGATCAAGTGACAGTAAAGGCTTTTACATTGTTACAAAAAAATTATTTCAAATAAATGTTGTTCTTATGAACATTAAAAAAGAGTTCGGATCACAGTTTTGACAAAAATATTAAGCAGCATGCACCTAATCAGCACATTAGAATCATTTCTGAAAGATCACGTGACCGAAGATTGAGGTAAAATTCAGCTTTGGAATAAATTACATTTTGAAATATATCCAAATAGAAATCAATTATTTTAAATTGCAATAATAATTCACAATATTACAGTTGTATTTTTGATCAAATAAATGCAGCCTTGTTGAGCATAAGTGACTTCTTTCAAAAAAGTTAACTTATTTATAATGCAGAATCTTTAATATGTCTTTCTTATTTTATGCCATAACTTTTCTCTCTTTTATGAATGTGTCAAAATCTAAAACTTTGTTTATTTCCAGTTTCTTTAAAAAAAATCTAGATGTTGAATGTGGTCTCAGAGTTTTGGACATCACTGTCTACACACGTAACAGTTCAGCAGCAGTCTGCAGATATGCCACAGACTCTTGTCCACAGGTATTCCTTTATATTTTCTGAAGCCTTTTGGACAGCATCTCAGGAGAGTTCTTGTCAGACGTAATATAGTGAGTGAGAGCGATGGATAGTGAGAGACAGTTACAAGTTGAGGAAAGACTGCACACGCTCAACTGTCCCTTTCTCCTTGCAGTCTGCTAGTCAAGGATCAGATGACTGATAAAGACACATATCCCACAGCAGAAGGCGGAGACAATCACTGCTGACTAGCAGACCCTGTCAGTTAGCCTCATGCCAGGATGATAAGAGCCCTGCATTGAGCCTTTCATATCAGCGGCGAGACTGTCCGTCCCCTGTGTGATAGAAAGACTTACGCTCCAATGCCTTCATTTGATAACAAAGCTTTCCTCTGTCAAATGATACATTACAGAGCTCAATCCATGCTCTTATCTTTTGCCCAAGATGTCACCGTCCTTTTACTTGCTCTGATCTTATAGTGAAAGATTGAGGCAATACAACCAGCTATCTGGTCTCTTGCCCTGTTAACAAGACAATATGGCTATCACATTTGAGATAATGTGTTGACTGTTGAGAAACTTATGTAAGCATCTCTCTTGGTTTCTTGGCGTTGAAAGCACAGTTAAATGTCTCATTAAGTGCTTCTTTCAGATGCATTTAATATTAAATTCTGCATAATAATATATGTTAAAAGGATTCCAACACAATATGTGGATATTTGTGCTTAAGAAAACAACATGATTCCTTGAATATTTTGCAAAATGTCCCTGGTTCCATTGGCAAAACATTCTGTAATATTTTCTAATTAAACTATTTTAAGTATTATAATTTTTCTCCTGTACCACAGAGACAGATACTTAGCCTCTAAAAAACACCTTCCACGCACTCCAAGTGTTCCCACTTTGTGGCAGTTATTAAAAGCTAATAGAATTGCAATGTTGCAATATGCTGATCCAATTACAGGATCTACATTAGCAATTAACTTCCAGCTAAAAATAACAATAATGCCAATTACATGCATAAATAATCATATAATCAGCATATTCTGTCACCAGAAAAATTATTGTGATTACCTCTCAGTTTATGGAATGCTTTGCCAGAGGGATGTGTACACAAAGCCATTCTCATTTCTCCTCGCTTTCTTATAAATTACCAATTTCATTTCGTGCAAGGAGCTCGCAAATGAAAAATCAACACTCTTAAACATCCTCTAAAATGAACATTCGTGGCTATAAGTACTGCTAATGGACTAGGACATTTACTGTACAGTTTACAATTTCAGGAAAGCTTAACCATAAGACACGGTGGCAGCTTTAATGGTCTTTTTCTTCGTCTTTTGAAAGCTGGACAGGGCCAACCTCTTTTACTTTTCTGATCCAGACTAAGATCATTTGGATGAATAAAAAATCTGCCTTATTGCAGTTGTGGAAATGGACTTTTAATGTCCTTCAGTTTTATGTTGCTGTCTGGGTCTAGAGTGCTGTTTTTTGTTCGATGTCCAGTTCCCTGGGGTTGAGAGAAGGTTTCTGACTTCTTCTGCTGGCAGAGAAACAGAGCACAGTTTGCAGGGAAAGCCCGGCGCTGGTGGTCCGAGGTGGTATCTCGGAGTGAACGACTATTCCGTATGTTAGGCTGACATGCAGGATGAGGACAGGATCGCTGTCGGCTGCAGGGCAGACTGACTAACAGTTATTTGGCAGAAGTAATTTGCTTGACACTTGGTCTGAAAAGATACACCCACCACCCTTTGTAGAATGGATATTCTAACAAAGCTATATATATATATATATATATATATATATATATATATGCGCCTGCATTATGAGATGGTAATCTCTTCATCATCTAAAAGTGTGTTTATCCAGTTGTTTCCACAGGAGCAAATGTGGTAACCAGTTTCCTTTGTTATGTAGATGAAATCCCAGGATTTGGTCATTTAAAATGATTACACCCTAAGCACTCTGTAATGCTCCACAATGATCTAAATAGCACAATATTTTCAATGAGTAGTATGTGAAACCAAGGTTACCAAGCCTGTGGCTTAAGCACAACTGCACTTTTCCAACACGTTCTTCATCATTCATCAGTCAAGCTTCCAGTATTTCTCTACTGTAGAGGGCATTACATTGTGCGTCCATTATGACAACAATTAAATAGTGTTATTATATTTAGCTAAAACTATTTCAAGTGAAGCTAAAATAATATAAAATGTAAATATCAAAAAATTTGAAATGTTGCCTTGGCAACTAACTAAAATAAGTTTAAGTTAAACTGGAAATAAATAAAAACTGAACTAGAGGTAAAACTAGAACTGAAATAAAATATAAATAAAAACGAAATAGTAACATAAAAATGAATGAATAAAATTAAAATTAAAATGTAAAATGAATATGAAAGCAAAAACTATTTAAAAAAATATAAAAAATAATAATAGAATATAAATAATACTAAAATAGCTGCATTTGAAAGAGAAGACTATTTTAAAAGCATGTACATTTAGATTTAGAATATTTAAAAATGAAATAAAAAACAAAAAATGATAAAATAAAATATTAGGATAACATTTGTTACAAGTACTTTGAGTTATAAAAGGTGCTATGAAATTAAAATAAATAAATCATGTTATTTGTTCCCTAGCAATCCAAAGTAAACTAAGGAACTGTCTCAAAAAAAAAAAAAAAAACTACATTTCAAATTTGCGGAATTCCGTTAATGTGGCTGCTATTGGACAGAATGGCACTCAGTTTCATTATGAGGTCTGGAACTGAGCATTTGTGTGAGATGGATGAGAAGGGTGTATGTGGCACAGATTTGGACGAGAGCGGTCTGAGCTGGTTCTACTGGGCAATAACAAAAATTGCAGCCGGCTTCAGGGAACACTTTCCATATAGCAGCTAAAGTTCGGAGCTCGTGTGTACTGCCTCTGTAAACAGTGTTAAAGCGAAAGGAGAGGCTAGAGGCCATTTTTGGCACAGCATCTCTCAGCTTCTCACAGACATATGCCGTCTGCTTAAGCCTTGGGACATACTATTAGTCACAAAGGGGGAAGTTATAAATATGTCTCAGAACAAACAGTTGAGGTCTAAAAGTTCTGAAGACTGCCGGCCAGGGTCAGGTTGCATAATGGGATAATAACAGGTATGTAGACCTCTTTATTTATCCATAATAATATTAGACTGGCTAAACTCTAATGAGCTCCTGCTGTCCATCTAAGTGAGTGACAACCGAGATATATAAGTAATATATCTTTATATTGGTACAGTATCTGCCATGTGTATTTGATTCATGTCTATTGTTTTATAAAAGGAACACGAGGAACTGAACGGCTGCTTTCTGCAAATGCATCTGTACAGTGGGCCACAGGTTTCAGTAGAGTTAAAAAGAAGAAATTATTTGCTTTAGTGTTCAAACAATAACAAAAAATGTCTTCAGTGTCTGCAGGACATTTCTTGTGACCACCACGACGAATATCACTTCAGTCTCTTTATATGCAGCCAATTACAATGCACCAGTCCTGCTCAGCTGCCACAAGTGCTTTTTATAAAAATGAAACCTTCAGAAGTGCCCACAAGAATTGAAGGAATTTACCATCCACACAAAACCCATAGATTTGTTGCAGTTCATATAATTTTGGTTTTGGCTCTGGAATAATGTGCAAGCGTGCACTTCAAATGAGATGCTTTCGTGCAAAGTGCAGCATGTTGTGTGTTGTGGACGGCAGTCTGGAGTAATTGAGGTCATTTGATATGCACCATTTGGGGGTCCAGTCATCAGACATAATGTGCTGTTTTAACATGAGTCAAATGAACCCTTGCCATACCTCCTTCAATGAGTTTAAATATACTGTATACTTGAGTCAGTGGCAGAATATTGTCTCAAGTCAGCCTGATCTTTTTAGTATACATTTACATGCATATTTCTGTACATACTGACAGCATCTAAAATGTATATTAAAAACTTTATAAATTATTTATATTACAAAAATGTACAAATACATTTTATTGCTAAATACATTTTTAATAGTTTTTTATTATAATATGTTTGAGCCCTTAACCCAACCCTTTTCCTTGTCATTTTCTAATAAACAAATAAATAAAGGCTATGGTGAGGCACTTATACTGTAAGTTAAGAAAATAAGGGAATATTCATTTAAAGCTAATCAACAATATACAAACATTAATTATCAATATACGTGCATACGAAAAAATCTATGTGTGCTTTAAGCATACTTAACGTACAAATACATGTTTACCAATGAGGTTGCCCCAGTTTCTTTCTAACTTACCAATATGACCCTTTCTTTTTGTCAGCATCCCCAATATGTTGCAGGATTAAATTACAGTTTGCATACACACATACTCATCCAAGTGGATAACACACTTTTTTAAGAACGTGTCCAGTACTATTAAAGAGCCCATTATAGAAAACTACATGTAATCACAAAGCTCCTCAAATTACCATAAACACACAAACTCAGTCTTATTATCTTGTGCAAACACATTAGAATCATTCTCAAAGTAGACACCTAAAACAACTAACTTCTCAGCGACCACAGGACTGCACCCAGTCTGAAAACCAGTAAGTCCCAGAGGAACATCCACGACTTACTGGTATCCCAGACCATAGAAACCCTGGGGAGAGGCACTCCACCCGGGCATGGTCTTCATGTTTCTGGGTTCCTGCATATCCTTTGTGAAGATGGTGGCAAACAGCCAGAATCTGGTTCCAAAGAGAAGCGCACAAGACGTGCTTTGGCACAAGTTGTGCTGGACACAGAATGTTCCCCTAAATGCTATTTATGTTTGCTCAGTCATATACGTCTGTAGATATACTGTGAGAGTGATGTATGTTCAGACTCGGACCAGGGCTTAGAAAATGAATTGCCTGCAGATGAATCATTGCCTGGCATATTTGATATACTGCTCGGTTACATAAAGACTAACTTGCATGGAGCGTCAAATCAACAGAAATTAGTCTTCTTCAGATTGGCCTCGGTAAAAACTCTGAGGTCTAAGGTCTTGGCTCATTAACTGAGGAAACAAAATGTCAGGGGTGGTCAAACAATGTGATTAATTTGCCTGAGGAAGAAAATTGGTTGCAAATGAACAAAATATGTCATTTCCGACCCTTGGACAGGGAGCGAGAACACATAATAAGGCACATCTAATTACTGTGCTGAGGTGAGGACCTCAACTCAAGCCCTTATCACAGTTTTGAATCCATGCCACACAAAGGGCTCGCCAGTAGTCAGATTAGATGGTGTCAACATTCCTTGAATTCTGTGTAAATGAATCAGCTGAAAAAAGTTAACAAAACGTTCAAGGCGGTTTCATAATGTGTCTTGAACGCGTTGTGACCTCAAAGCTAGGTAGAAAGGTTTGAAACCCTGCACTGCTGAAGTAAAAAGACTTGTAGACTTTTTTATTTTTGACAAAAAGCTGATATGATGCTACAAGCAGGATTTTGTTGAATGGAGTGACCTATTAAATTGTAATAAACTGGCTACATATACACAAACTACGCCTCGTAAAATAAAGTATATTGTCGAAATCGAGTCTGCAAAGGTTGGGGTGGTGTGAGGGTCTGGCACAAGTTGGCAGCACCGTCAACATCTGGCCACAGCTATGCCACTTTCTAGTCGTCTGCTTTTATGTGGCAGCCCTGCAGCCGCCCACATTCCATAGTGTCCAAACACGTTAACCAAGCATGAATCACCAATCTGATGCCACCACCCAATCCAGTAAAATCTTTATAGTTTCACTTGCTGCCACACCAGCCACCTGTGCAGACAGCAGCATGTGATTTCCAGTTGATATCAACATATTTAACATTTGCATGCTACATTAACCTTTTACTTTTTCTCTTACCCATAAGTTGTTCCAAACCTGTATGAGTTTCTTTCTACTGTTAAACAAAAAAAAAATATATATATATATATTTTTTGAAGAATGTTGTTAAACAAATAGCAGCTGGTAGCCATTGACTTCCATAGTATTTATTTTTTATGAATGTTGGTAACCAAACAGTTGCTGGTAACCATTTACTTCCTCCACATGGGGGGAAAAACACAGAAGTCAGTGGCTACCGGCAACTGTTTGGTTACCAACATTCTTCAAAACATCTTTTGTGTTCAACCGAAGAAAGAAAATCATACAGGTTTGGAAAAAAATTAGGGTGAGTAAATGAGGACAACACTTCCATTTTTGGGTGAACTATCCATCTAAGACTTTTCTTGTGTTATTGTTAACATACTTAGATGAATGTAATTTCTAAATAAGTTATAGTGTTCTATATTTTGACTCTGGAAGCATTTTCACACATTTTTTTTCACTCTTAATTAAGGGTATAACCAATGATGGCTACAGACAGGACCTGCTGGGTACTTAGGAAGGATCCTAATTAAATCTGACAATAATTTTCACATCACTCCCATGCTCTGTCTCCAATGCTATTAGTGACATTACTACACTAATGGTTGCTATGGCAGCATGAGCAATGCTCATTAATGACCTCAGCTGTAGTAATATTCAGTACAATCATTTATTTTTCTTTATTTCCTGCTTCTTTTGGCTCTAAATTCTGACTTGATGATATACGAGCACTTACGACATGTATGCCATTAATGGACTGCTCTCAAGGTAGGTTGGGGGAAGTTATGATGTTTCCGGTTGTAATTAGCATTGGAAAACTGTCCAGGTGGGCATGAAAGAAAATCATTAGACAATTTGCAGTATTAAGGGTTTTTCTATCACATGAATTTAACAGTAAAATAATAATAATAATAATAATAATAATAATAATAATAATTAATAAGGGTTTTCATGAATTTAACAGTAAAATAATAATAATAATAATAATAATAATAATAATAATAATTATTAATTATTATTATATAGCGCTTTTCTAGGCACTAAAAGCGCTTTACATTGTCGGGGGTATCACCAGTTAGGTGGTCACATCTTTTGACATTCATTAAAAACAGAGAAAACCTGAGATAAGGTGACAGTGTTTGAGGACGTTCACTTGATGTAACAGTAGAAGGAATAATGGACACAAAGTGCACTGATTTTATAAGGAATAGTCGTCATTGATGCATTGAATTATTAAAAATGTATTTTAAAAAAAGTTACCCAGGTGGTTATGCATACATACATATGTTATATGTATATGCACAAACACATACATATAAGTTTATTTACCAAAAAAATAAATAAAAAAGTATTTTTAGGATATTTTAGTCCCTTAAGTGTTGAGCTCATCAATCGATCATCAATCGATCGCCTTCAACTAGTTAAAAATGCTGCTGCCAGATTCCTTCATAATAGCCGCAAAAGTGCTCACATCACTCCAATTCTGCGGACCCTTCATTGGCTGCCTATTAAATTCAGAATTGATTTTAAAATTATTTTATTTGTATATAAATCTTTAAATGATCTAGCCCCTATTTATTTATCACAAAAAAAAAATATATATATATATTTTTTGAAGAATGTTGTTAAACAAATAGCAGCTGGTAGCCATTGACTTCCATAGTATTTATTTTTTATGAATGTTGGTAACCAAACAGTTGCTGGTAACCATTTACTTCCTCCACATGGGGGGAAAAACACAGAAGTCAGTGGCTACCGGCAACTGTTTGGTTACCAACATTCTTCAAAACATCTTTTGTGTTCAACCGAAGAAAGAAAATCATACAGGTTTGGAAAAAAATTAGGGTGAGTAAATGAGGACAACACTTCCATTTTTGGGTGAACTATCCATCTAAGACTTTTCTTGTGTTATTGTTAACATACTTAGATGAATGTAATTTCTAAATAAGTTATAGTGTTCTATATTTTGACTCTGGAAGCATTTTCACACATTTTTTTTCACTCTTAATTAAGGGTATAACCAATGATGGCTACAGACAGGACCTGCTGGGTACTTAGGAAGGATCCTAATTAAATCTGACAATAATTTTCACATCACTCCCATGCTCTGTCTCCAATGCTATTAGTGACATTACTACACTAATGGTTGCTATGGCAGCATGAGCAATGCTCATTAATGACCTCAGCTGTAGTAATATTCAGTACAATCATTTATTTTTCTTTATTTCCTGCTTCTTTTGGCTCTAAATTCTGACTTGATGATATACGAGCACTTACGACATGTATGCCATTAATGGACTGCTCTCAAGGTAGGTTGGGGGAAGTTATGATGTTTCCGGTTGTAATTAGCATTGGAAAACTGTCCAGGTGGGCATGAAAGAAAATCATTAGACAATTTGCAGTATTAAGGGTTTTTCTATCACATGAATTTAACAGTAAAATAATAATAATAATAATAATAATTATTATTATTATTATACTTTTCTAATTTCTCTATGGATGTTTCTGCTTTACACAGTCTTAGTTTTGCTTTGATTACACTCTTAAATATAATTAGTAGATCAAGTAAATAATGTGCAAAAAACTAATATTTACTTAATTATAAAAAATAAAATGCAATTATCAACCTTTATTTAACCAGGCAAGTAATTTAAGAATGAATTCTTATGAATTCTCCAGCCAGGTGGAAAAATATCTCATGGACTATGTACAGACATGCATATCATTATATACATATAAGTCATCAAAATATAAAACATTGGTTACCCTTTTGTTGCTTTGCAGCCTGAAATGAAGACAGACACAGCTTTTATTTCATCCAGTTGTATTTACTCAGTGCAAATTATAACATCCAAGTGAAAGATATAACACCAACATGTCAGAAAAAAAAAAAAAAAAATCAGAATCACTGAGTTGGAAAATGGATCACCTCCTTGTGTAAGCATTTTGTTGAACCAAATTTTGCTTTAATTACAACCTTTAGTCTGTTGGGATTTGTCTCCACTAACTTTGCACATCTAGACTTTGCGATATTTGTCCACTCCTGTTTTCAGAACTGCTCAAGTTCAGTTCAATTTGATGGTGACTGTGGACTGTAGTCTTCAAGTCACTCCACAGATTTTCAGTGGGGTTTAAGTCTGGGCTCAGACTAGGCCCTGCAAGGACATTCACCATTTTCTCCTTCATCCACTGTGCTTTGGGTCATAGTCATGTTGGAAGGTAAACCTTCTTCCCGTTGACAACTTTCTGGCAGAGGGCTGCAGAATTTCCTCAAGAATGTGACAGTATTTTGCCCCATCCAATTTTCCTTCTATCCTGACAAATTGCTCCAGTTCCTGCTGCAGAGAAAAAACCCCATAACAGGATATTACCACCTCCATGCTTTACTGTTGGCAGGGATGGGCAGTATTTCAGATACATGTATTTAAAATACGTATTTGAAATACGAAACACTATTTTGTCAAATTATTAAATTTCAGTCTCATCTACCTCAGAAACGTCAAGGTGCGTTTTGGCAAAGCTCAGTCGTGACTGCATGTGGCCTTTCTTGAGGAGTGGATTTTTTCTTGCAACCCTCACATACAAGCCACCTTTGTGGAGAATTTGTGATTTTGTTGTCACATGCATACAATGACCACTCTTTGTCATAAATTCCTGCAGTTGCTTCAGAGTTGCTGTAGGCCTCTTGGTCGCTTCTCTGACCAGTTTCCCCCTGGCTCTTTCATCCAGTTTAGGGTGACGTCCTGAAGTCCAGGGAGAGTCTGTGTTGTACCAAATACCTTCCACCTCTTAATAATAGACTTCACTGTGCTTCTAAGCATTGCTAAATCTTTTGAAATTTTTTTTTTATATCCACCTCCTGACTTGTGCCTGTCCACAACTTTATCCTGGAGATCTTTTGACAGTGA
>NW_015554097.1:886248-891686 GCF_001515605.1 Sinocyclocheilus anshuiensis
CACAAAAAAAAAATATATATATATATTTTTTGAAGAATGTTGTTAAACAAATAGCAGCTGGTAGCCATTGACTTCCATAGTATTTATTTTTTATGAATGTTGGTAACCAAACAGTTGCTGGTAACCATTTACTTCCTCCACATGGGGGGAAAAACACAGAAGTCAGTGGCTACCGGCAACTGTTTGGTTACCAACATTCTTCAAAACATCTTTTGTGTTCAACCGAAGAAAGAAAATCATACAGGTTTGGAAAAAAATTAGGGTGAGTAAATGAGGACAACACTTCCATTTTTGGGTGAACTATCCATCTAAGACTTTTCTTGTGTTATTGTTAACATACTTAGATGAATGTAATTTCTAAATAAGTTATAGTGTTCTATATTTTGACTCTGGAAGCATTTTCACACATTTTTTTTCACTCTTAATTAAGGGTATAACCAATGATGGCTACAGACAGGACCTGCTGGGTACTTAGGAAGGATCCTAATTAAATCTGACAATAATTTTCACATCACTCCCATGCTCTGTCTCCAATGCTATTAGTGACATTACTACACTAATGGTTGCTATGGCAGCATGAGCAATGCTCATTAATGACCTCAGCTGTAGTAATATTCAGTACAATCATTTATTTTTCTTTATTTCCTGCTTCTTTTGGCTCTAAATTCTGACTTGATGATATACGAGCACTTACGACATGTATGCCATTAATGGACTGCTCTCAAGGTAGGTTGGGGGAAGTTATGATGTTTCCGGTTGTAATTAGCATTGGAAAACTGTCCAGGTGGGCATGAAAGAAAATCATTAGACAATTTGCAGTATTAAGGGTTTTTCTATCACATGAATTTAACAGTAAAATAATAATAATAATAATAATAATTATTATTATTATTATTATTATTATACTTTTCTAATTTCTCTATGGATGTTTCTGCTTTACACAGTCTTAGTTTTGCTTTGATTACACTCTTAAATATAATTAGTAGATCAAGTAAATAATGTGCAAAAAACTAATATTTACTTAATTATAAAAAATAAAATGCAATTATCAACCTTTATTTAACCAGGCAAGTAATTTAAGAATGAATTCTTATGAATTCTCCAGCCAGGTGGAAAAATATCTCATGGACTATGTACAGACATGCATATCATTATATACATATAAGTCATCAAAATATAAAACATTGGTTACCCTTTTGTTGCTTTGCAGCCTGAAATGAAGACAGACACAGCTTTTATTTCATCCAGTTGTATTTACTCAGTGCAAATTATAACATCCAAGTGAAAGATATAACACCAACATGTCAGAAAAAAAAAAAAAAAATCAGAATCACTGAGTTGGAAAATGGATCACCTCCTTGTGTAAGCATTTTGTTGAACCAAATTTTGCTTTAATTACAACCTTTAGTCTGTTGGGATTTGTCTCCACTAACTTTGCACATCTAGACTTTGCGATATTTGTCCACTCCTGTTTTCAGAACTGCTCAAGTTCAGTTCAATTTGATGGTGACTGTGGACTGTAGTCTTCAAGTCACTCCACAGATTTTCAGTGGGGTTTAAGTCTGGGCTCAGACTAGGCCCTGCAAGGACATTCACCATTTTCTCCTTCATCCACTGTGCTTTGGGTCATAGTCATGTTGGAAGGTAAACCTTCTTCCCGTTGACAACTTTCTGGCAGAGGGCTGCAGAATTTCCTCAAGAATGTGACAGTATTTTGCCCCATCCAATTTTCCTTCTATCCTGACAAATTGCTCCAGTTCCTGCTGCAGAGAAAAAACCCCATAACAGGATATTACCACCTCCATGCTTTACTGTTGGCAGGGATGGGCAGTATTTCAGATACATGTATTTAAAATACGTATTTGAAATACGAAACACTATTTTGTCAAATTATTAAATTTCAGTCTCATCTACCTCAGAAACGTCAAGGTGCGTTTTGGCAAAGCTCAGTCGTGACTGCATGTGGCCTTTCTTGAGGAGTGGATTTTTTCTTGCAACCCTCACATACAAGCCACCTTTGTGGAGAATTTGTGATTTTGTTGTCACATGCATACAATGACCACTCTTTGTCATAAATCCCTGCAGTTGCTTCAGAGTTGCTGTAGGCCTCTTGGGAGCCTCTCTGACCGGGTTCCTCCTGGCTCTTTCATCAAGTTTGGAGTGACATCCTGATCCAGGGAGGGTCTGTGTTGTACCAAATACCTTCCACTTCTTAATAGACATCACTGTGCTTCTAGGCATTGATAAAGCCTTTGATTTTTTTTTCTCCTGACTTGTGCCTGTCCACAACTTTATCCCGGAGATCTTTTGATGGGTGCCCATAGTTGATTGTTTGCTTCAGTTACACTACCAAGGACTGAAAGTCTCCAGGAAAGCGCTTTTCATGCTGAGCTAATCAAAATGATCACAGTTGAAAGTCAAATGGCTTTGTGTGCCATTGAGAAGGTGATTAGCTACACCTGATTGAGTTTACAAGTGTTACGCCCCATCTAGGGTAAAGGCGTATCATGAAAGAGAGCTATGGGAGCCAACAAGGCCAAAATAACTAACAAAAAACAACTAATTCTTATATAACTAACTGCCCTAGTTCACAAAAGAAAAGAAAATACAATAATTCACTATCAATAAACAATCAATAAAGGTTCTAACAAAAATGGCATCGTTCTCCCTACCTCCCCAAAATATTATGTACAATTGTTTACAGTTATGAGAGCTAAAAGGACCAAACATGGGCAAACCAGAATCAAAGTCAATGAACATGCGGTAGTCAGTTTTACAAATAAGTTGGCTAAGCAAACTAACAAACAAACAATCTCTCACAGGCAAACACTCACTTGAGCAGACAAAGATACACAGTCTTACTAACAAGGTCTGAAACTAGCAAAGTCAAGCAGGGCAAACTCAGCAAGTGAGCACGAGGCTGCTGCAGGAAGTGATGAAGGAGGCTTTTATAGGCAGCTAGGAGTCAGCTGACCGGGCAGGGTGTGGCACCAATTAGACTGCAGGAACAAATCGGTCTTCTTCCTGGACAGAAGACACACAAACACCTCCCAAAGCAAAAAAAAAACACAGAAATAGTACAATAGGGATGTAACACAGAGTAATTTTTTGGAGGGGAGTGATCCTTTTTCCAACTGTTTTTTTTTTTTTTTTTTTAAATGTTGGTGTTATCTCTTTCATTTGGATGTTATAAGTTGCACTGAGTAAATACAGCTGGATAAAACCAAAATGGTGTCCATCTTCATTTCAGGCTGCAAAGCAACACAATTTGATTATTTTAAAGGGGGGTGATTCTTTTCTATACCCACTGCAATTCACATGCTTGCACTGTCTGCTCATCTTCACTTTTATGTACTATTATAACTATTTTAGTACAAAGTATTTGTAATATTTTTGTTTTAGTACAAAAATATTAACTATATATTATATTTAAGAAGATTTCTTACATCTACTAAAGTATTAGTAGTATTAGTAAAGCTATGTATTATCTTTGTCTACGAACACCCTCTTTTTCTACAGTGCACTGCACAAAATCCCCCACAGGAAAGATCCTCAAATGGACAGCTGCTCTTTTAAGAAGCCTATTCTTACCAGCTAGTTTTGCACAATTGTGCAAAAATTATGGGACAAACAAACGTCTGTTGTGGATGAAGCAGTGTTTTGAATGTGGTCAAGCTTTGTTTAACGAGCTTCCTGAGAAGCTCATTTTTTCTCGGGACAGAACACTCCTGGAATTGTAGCAAATAACATTTCAATGGCCTGTAAACAACAGGGTACACGGCCAGAGTCACATCTGATTTGTGGAGCACTTCCTGGCGAGTCAGCCAAGAGGACGGCAGTGCGGTGGCTCTAGTTGGGTCGAGCGCTGAGCAGCTGGACCGTGGCAGATCTTTTCACACACCCACACAACACACACACACAGCAGCCAACACCAGCTAAAACACACAAACCCCACCCAAGACAGCTTGGAGAGATTACAAGCTACAGTCCACATGGCCAAAACAAATGGTGCCGTTCCATCACAGTAGCCCATGTAACTGATATGGATTGGCTGACAACAATGATAAGTGAATCCTACATCTGATCAAGAAAAGAAAAAATGTAGTACAAGATGAAGTGAACTGTTGTAGTGACGCTTTTCACCTTTCTGATTCCTTTTCACTGATTCAGAGAGATGTCAAACCTGTTTATATTTACAGTTCATAAAACAACATCACCTGAGTTCATGAGAGAGAAACATCATTTATCTTTTTGTAAATAAATGAAGGCACTAAAATCAATCAATCAATCAATCAATCAATCAATCAAACACAAAATCACTGATCAATCACACATCATGTCACATTTACAATTTGTCATGATTAAAGCTTGCTTAAATTAAAAGTTAAAAATGACCATGTTCTATAATTGATGTTATTAAATGTTATTAAAATTATAAAGAAATGTCTGATAAATTAGCAGTTTAGGCCTTGTGGCAGAGATGCATGCATTTATCAAAACAATCTCTATGTGTCAAATTTAAGTAAAAAAAACAAACAAATATAAATATACAGTTTTTTTTTTTATCATATCAGGCATGACTCAATCATATTTAATCATGGAAATCTCTGTGATTTTATTAGTTAGATTAATTGTTCAATTGTTTACCCAACAGAACATTAAATATATATTTTAAACATTAATCCAATTTAAAAGTTTTCAACAAGGCGTTACTTTCGTAACGTCTTTTTCTCTTATGCATATTTGTCAAAATGTGTAAAGGAAATCCTGATAAAAGTCTTCATATAACTGTACTTTTAAAAATTCAAAGTGGCATTGCGAAGAAAAAAAGTACAAATCTTAATATTTGCAAATGTAAATTAATCAAACATGGGCTGTACAGTTCAGAAATCAGAGCCTACCACTTCTTGAACTGAAAGAAAAAAAACAGCTTCTTGTTTCTATGCAACACAATTATTTACTTTTTATATTTATGTTTTAAGTAAATAATAATAGTCTTGGAGATGAAAAAACTGTTTATGTAAACCAAAGAGTTGTGCTGCTGTATTGCAATATGAATTCATTTTTTTCAATGGGGATTTAATTCACAATTTCTGTTACCAAGCATGATGGAAGAATGACAGATGACTTATTGCTATGTTTGGTAAAACGTCTCTATGCTTCTGTCTGGCTTTATTGAGGTTGGAGAGCTATTCAGCCGCTCGAAGATGGGAAGCTGCCAGTAATGGACAGTTGCAGATGCCAGATTGGGGAAGTGAAAGTGCTGGTAACCCCCTCCTCTATCTCTCTCTCTCTCTCTCTCTCTCTCTCTCTCTCTCTCTCTCTCTCTCTCTCTCTCTCTCTCTCTCTCTCTCTCTCTCTCTCTCTCTCTCTCTCTCTCTCTCTCTCTCTCTCTCTCTCTCTCTCTCTCTCTCTCTCTCTCTCTCTCTCTCTCTCTC
>NW_015554097.1:891753-893334 GCF_001515605.1 Sinocyclocheilus anshuiensis
AGTGTGTGTGTGTGTGTGTGTGTGTGTGAGAGAGAGAGTGATTCTGTGTGTGTTCTGACCGTGTGTTGTGTGCTGGTGCTGTGGGTCAGCTGGCAGCGCTGCAGTGTTGTGCCTGTGTTCTCCAGCAGAGGGCAGATCTCAGCATCAGGAAACAACCAGTGGAGAACCGTCTCTTTGGGACTGGACGAGAAACTCCTGACACACACACGAGCATCAAACACACACAACATACAGATGCTAATGATCATATAATAACCCGAATGCTGCTGGTTACCAGAGCAGGGTGAAGTTGGCAGGTGTTGCTGTGAGTGTGTCCGGCTGTGAAAACTGCTCCAGATGAGACACACGGCGAGACAGAGACTCTCCGCCCTCACACACACACACACACACACACACACACACGTTAACCTCAGTAAAACTCTAACCATCACCCTGCATTTTAAATTAAATTAAAGGGTAGAGAATGATGCCCTGGGTCGCTAAAGACCTGAGGTATGCATTTAAGGGTTAATATAAAGTTCAAAATACCATTCAAAAGTTTGGGATCAGCACAATTTTTTTTATTCTTTTTTCAAAGAGGTCTTTTTGCTCACCCAGTCTTCATTTATTTAATAAAAAAATACAGCAAAAACAGTCATATTGTAAAATATAATATAAAGTTTTCTATTTTAAAATAATTAAAATGTATTCATGTGATGGCAAAGCTGAATTTTCAGCAACCATTACTCTAGTCTTCAGTGTCACATGATCCTTCAGAAATCATTCTAATGTGCTGATTCAGATATATGTATATAATTATTATTATTATTATGTTTACCATTAAATCAATGTTTAGCTATTGTAGTGCATGCTGCTAGTAATGCCAAAGTCATAGGTCTGATTCTCAGAGAATCTCTGATCAAATGTATGCTAGGGGAACGAGAATGCCCACGCAGCCAGACTTTCAAATCTCTGCCTAGTGTGGAAGACTGCACAGCTGGGGCGAGAGAAGTAGGCGGGGCCCGCCATCCCGAAGGCCAACTTCTGGAGGAGTGAATCTTGACCCCCAAAGGAGAGGGGAGATCAGAGGACTCGAGGCTATGGAATAGCATCCTGATCCACCACTTAGCATAAGATTCTCTGGCCGGAGGCCTCGGCCTCAGCGCACCGCAGAGGAAACGTGTAAGAAGAGGGTGTCTTCCCACTGAATGGCCACCGAGAAGGGCGTGGTAGGCCGCAATGGCTGCCACGAAGATCTGTAGGGTGGAGTGGGTCAACCCTGCGGATAAACAGGCCTGCAGGAACTCCAGAACTGTACCAAACGGCAGTTAGCTGGGTCGAGCTGGCGGTCTCGGCACCAAGAAGTACAGTTTCCTCATAACAGACAACAATAAATATGACTGACACACACAGAGCGCTTAGCTGAATGACAGAAAGCTGATGCTGGCTCCGCCGCACTGCTTTTATAGCTTCCTGGTCATGACGTCACCCGCCCGTGACGTCCCGCTCAGCTATTGGACTGATTTCACATGTTATTCAGAGCGTGGTCACAGAAGGCGTTCCCCTAGCGTTTTCCGACGCAGCGTCTCGTTCCCTCGAGGA
>NW_015554097.1:893356-895856 GCF_001515605.1 Sinocyclocheilus anshuiensis
CCGCCCGTGACGTCCCGCTCAGCTATTGGACTGATTTCACATGTTATTCAGAGCGTGGTCACAGAAGGCGTTCCCCCTAGTGTTTTCCAACGCAGCTCGAGTTCCTGAAGAGGAATCAATCATTTTGACCCATACAATGTATTTTTGGCTATTGCTACAAATATACCCCAGCGACTTAAGACTGGTTTTGTGGTCCAGGGTCACATATGCTCATTTGCTGCTCAAGAAACATTTCTTATTAACACAAAATAAGATGTGCTGCTTATTTGTTTATTCATTCATTCATTCATTCATTCATTCATTCATTTAGAACAATATTGAGACTTGGGCTAGTTGTCACACTGTAAAGTTGTCTATGTCTCAGTGACTAGATTGTGTCCACATAAATAATTTGCAGGGCTGTGGACATATATTACATATTACTGTATATTACATACGTGCACATACACAAAATATCTAACAATTTATGAACCATGCTGTAAATACGCATGTGAATGTTGGTTTTTAATATAGGCTTAAAGGGGTCATATGATGCAATTTCAATTTTTCCTTTCTCTTTGGAGTGTTACAAGCTCTTGGTGCATAAATAAGATCTGTAAAGTTGCAAAGACTAAAGTTTCAAATCCAAAGAGATATTCTTTATAAAAGTTAAGACTTGTCCACGCCTACCTAAAATGGCTCGTTCTAACACACCCCAACATGTCTACGTCACTGTGTGGGAAGATTTGCATAACACTGCCCAAATGTTCACGCAAAGAAAGAAGGCGTAACTTTTATTCTCGCTGTAGTATTGTTGTGGAGATGCTGTGTGTTTCGTTGTGAAAGTGAAACTACTTTGTTTGGCCTTCCAAAAGAGGACGATATCCGCTTCGTCATGCCTAGAGCTGATCCGTGCTGGTCGCTGAGGAAATACATCAACTTTGCGCTGTGGATCGCCGGATCGGCTTTCACCGTGGACAAAGCGGAGTCCAGCCCAGGGTCGTCACATGTGGTTGCCGCAAGCCCGCCGGCCGTGCCGTTCTCAACTCCGCCGGCCATTCCTCACTCAAGCCCGCAGTGTGTGACGCCGTGTGACGCATTTTATGGAGAACTGTTTCTTGAACCTGCAGAGTAGCCTACAATGTACTTAAAGGCTGTTCTATAAAGTGGGGCCGCTCCAACTTTGCAAGGACAGTCTGGCGCTTCTGACTCACAGCCTGTAAGTACATTTTTTATATTTAAAGAATTTGCCACTGATGATTCAAACGCGAGTTTTGAGCAGTGTAGAGTAGCGCTTGTTGTTTGTCATTTCTCCGATCACAAATGCAGACATGGTTTTATGTTTACACGGCGCAACGCAACGCGTAAAAAGACAGTAATGGATAGCTGGCCAATCAGCGTACACCTCGCTTTTCAGAACAATGAGCTTTGTAAAAATCGACGCGTTTCAGAAAGGCAGGGCATAGAGGAGCAACAATAATGTACATTATGTGGAAAATATTGTGGTTTTTTAACCTTAAACTGCATAAACACATTGCATTACACCAAATACACAACATAATGTTCTTTTTAGCAACATCATATGACCCCTTTAATATATCTAATCTAATAAAATTCAAATGCACATTCGGACAAGACCTTAACTGACTGAAAACCATCAGAATTATAAAACACGCATGCAGCATCTCACCTTATAAACACTTTCTCTATTTTATGCTAATTCTCACTATGTGAAAGTTGATGTTATCCTTTTTCTCTTCCTCTTCATTTGCTTTCTGCACCTAACAATCACACACCTATTAAACTATTAAACTAGCAGGCTGTTTTCTCCAGGCAGCGTAATCATTTGTATATTGCTGTTGAGGTTACAGCTGTCTTTCGAGTTTAAGTGCCTCAAAACACATTGATAAGTATTTCTGCATTCGCAATGGATTATTGCTTGCATATCTCATGGCACACAATAACAAAAGTTTTATGCACTGATTTTTCATACAGTTGAAGTGGTAGTTCACCCAGAAAAGCAAATCTTCATGTCATGTCATTCCATTCTATATTTTTAAACATAGATTACTTTTTTGTTTGTTTGTTTGTTTTTTGCTCCATACAATGAAAGTCAATTAGGGCCAATGTTGTCTGGACTTGAACATTCTTCAAAATTTTACATCTGTGTTCCACAGAAGAAAACCATACAGGTTTGGAACAGCATGATGGTGAGTAAATGTCCTAATGATTTCTTTGTCCGACTCATTTAGGGACTCTGTTTAGGGGAAGTGAGACAGGAAGTCTATATCCTAAGGAGGCGGCACTGAATGTATGACAGAAATTGTCCATTCCTGCATGAGTTGGCTTTCAAATGTCTGTAGCGTAAGGAAAAAAAAAACACCTATGTGTTGTCACTGATGACGATACCAATAAACCCTGCATAGGCAGACATGCAGGAAATACGGGGAAGTGTATTGCAAAATCTTTTGACCGCTGGGTGCTGCATCCAAGGGGATTTCCATCTGAGCTTCTGCAAATA
>NW_015554097.1:900856-906535 GCF_001515605.1 Sinocyclocheilus anshuiensis
GTTGCTCCATTTCTGTATGATTTTCTTTCTTCTGTGGAACACCAACAGAGATGTTAGGCAGATAATTCATGCTGATCTTTTTTTTTATACAGTGAAAGTTAATGGTGACCTGCAGGGTCTGTCAAGCTCCAACACCATGAAAGTAGTCCATATCTTGTCTACAACATTCCAAGTCTTGTGGAGCCATATGACAAATTTATGTGAGGACAAACACTTATTCACTATAGGACATATTCTCATAACAAATCATAAGTGAATATGTAGGAGAGGAGGAGAGGAAGATTTACTGTTGTAACGGGGCGACTGAGACGAGAAACATGCGGATCCATGTGCAAAGCTTTATTCCAAAACATAGTCGAAACAGGCAAGGGTCGGACAATGGCAAACAGGTATTTAGAGGGCAAGACAGAAGAGTAATCCGATAAACAGGCGTAGGTCGATCAACGGCGAACATAATGCAAAGGTTAAGGCAAGTGAGTAATCCATAGACAGATAATAAATCCAAGCGAGGTGCGAACAGAATCCAGACGACAAGACAAGAGAGAAATCCAAGACAGGTAGGCAACCAGGAAACAGGCAATCAGGAAACAAAACTTGACTAGACTTAGACTAGAACTACAAACTCAAACTAGGACCAGGAACTGGCTCCGCAAAGTAGCTATGCCAAACAGCATAAATGTTAAACAATACTCGGCAGTGAGAGAGAGGAAGTCCAGGGCTTATGTAGGGTGTGTGATTGGTTTCAGGTGAACGTGTGATTAGTGCAATGGCAGATGGGAAATGTAGTCCAAGGTAACGTGAAACAGTCTGTGTAGTGTGAGTGTCAATGTTATGGAAGGGCGACCTCTGGTGGCAATCGGACGGAAAGCCACGGACCGGATTCGTGACAACTGTAAATAACAATTACATTTCGTCTGTTCCTAGCATGCTTTTTGTCATTTTTTTTGGAGCTTGACAATTCTTGGTCAATATTTACTTTAATTGTATGGAAATGAACAGTATCCTACCTAACATCATCTCTTGTACTTGGCATAAGGGGGAAAAAAAGCTTTTATTCCGCAACAATGCATTACAATGTTTAAAAGTAACAGTTAAGACATTTATAATATTACAGAAGATTTCAATGATTTCAAATAAATTCTTTTGACCCCCATGTCATCCAAGATGTTCAAGTCTTTCTGTCTTCAGTTGCAAAGAAATTAGGGGAAATTAGGGGAATAAGGGTCTTTTCTACTGAAACTATCGATCATTTAAAATAAATAAATAAAAATGTATATACTTTTTAACCACAAAGCGATGCGCGTCCACAAATTCACTCATTACATAATCACGTAGGAAAGGTCATGCGCAGTCAGCTCTTCATCTGTGTACTCCGATTCAAAAGGTAGGGTAGGGCGAAGTACTCATTTTTTTTCCTCCAACTTCAAAATCGTCCAACATCGTTGGTTTACCCTTTTTTTTTGTAAAGGGTATTTTACTTTTTTTGCACGTTCGCTTTGTAAACACTTCTGCCTACATCGCATGTGACCTTTCCAACGTGGCTACGTAATGCGTGAAGTCAAGCTAGTGCAAGACGAGCATTTGTGGTAAAAAGTATATACATTTTTATTTATTTATTTGAAATGACCAATCGTTTCGCTAGATAAGACCCTTATTTATCAGCTGAGATCATCTAGAGTCCTTTGAAGCTGCAATAAAACTGTAGTTTGGCCCTTCAGCCCATTGGCCACCATTGAAGTCCATTATATGGAGAAAAATCCTGGAATGTTTTCCTCAAAAACCTTAATTACTTTGCGACTGAAGAAAGAAATACAGGAACATCTTGGATGACATGGGGGTGAGTAAATTATCAGGACATTTTTACTCTGGAATTGAACTAATCCTTTAAGCAGCACAACTGTTTTCAACATTGAAAGCACCAAATCAGCATATTAGAATGATTCCTGAAGGATCATGTGACACTGAAGACTGGAGTGATAATGCTGAAAATTCAGCTTTGCCATCACAGGAATAAACTGTATTTTAAAATATATGAAGATTTAAAAAAAAAAAAAGTGTATTTTGAATTGTAACAAGATTTCACAATATTATGTTTTTACTGTTGGAATGTATAAATGCAGCCCTGGTAAGCGACTTCCAAAAATATGAAAAGTAAAAAATAAAATAAAAACTCCCTTTGAACAGTAGTGTATACAAGTTTGAAACAACATAAAGGTGAGTAAATGATGAGAGAATTGCAATTTTAAGGTGAACAAATCTTTAGAGCACACACACAGTGGGGTTGTCAAACCTTACTTTGACCCTGTAGTGGTATCCTGATGGCTACTGCACAGTTGCAGGTCGGTCTCAGGATCCCCCTGTACCTGTTAAAACAAACCGGGCCTCTGCTCTACAGGCCTTTCAGCGTCCAGAGCTCTGCAAACGCTCAAAACATTCAGAGTCACCAAGCGTGGCCCCAGCCACACTCTTTAAACACTTGTTAAACTTACACTTTTTCCTGCAATGTCAACAGCTTCCAATCACCCTGCAGAGAAGGTTCCTACTGCTCTGCAACACTGCTGCGAGACGAAAGAGGAGAGCAGGAGGAATGGCCAGAATATAATCTGTCCCTCTGCTTACTCTCCTCTCATGAAGGGCCTGATTGAGAGATGGATGACAAACCCAACCAACCATGCCAACCACCATGCCTCCGAGTGAGTCCAAAAGCCCCAAACTAGACAGCAGAGACCAGGGATCACAGTTACATTCCTATTACCTGTGAAGTTTTGGCAGCACCATGTACTTGAAATGGAAACGTTGGGCAAATAAAATGGCCAAAGCTGTCTGCACTCTCTCCCCGCAGATGGATGGTGAAAGGCAACTCAAGTGGGGCTTAGACAACCGTGGCCTCCAACCTTCTCTGGAAAGTGTAGTCTGAGGAGTTTCCATTTTTTTTAGTGATGGGGGAAAGGAAGACCACCGGTGGAGGTGTCCATATGGATTATCATGAGCGCTCTTAGCCAGTGAGCTTCTGCAGGCACCATGACAAGGCATGGAATAACTCTACAGTAAGTAGGCAGTGGTGGTGGAGAGCCAGGGTGGAGAAGAGTCAAACTGGACTTCCCAGGGATGATTGCATTGCCATTTCATTGCATCACAGAAAGCTTTTTTCCAGCTTCATTTCCACACAATGTACTCACAAATTATCATACAAGCTTTTTCACTTTTCTAATGCAAGTCCATGACATGGGTGTTCAGATAATGCAAATTACACTACTCTTGAAGAAAAGGCACATACAAGTGACACAATTCGCGCAAAAATGATGATTGAATATGCATATTCCTTCAATAAAAATTATAATAGTAATATGTTATTATGATTATTATTAATATTAGTGAAGGGTCAGTTTACTATATTCCTTAAAATGTTTTAAATCGTAAGACAATAAATGAATAAATGACAAGACGAAGAAGACAAAGAAGAAACCTATATTAAATCTCTTAAACAACTTCAAAGTCTTTGCAATTATATCAACTCTTCTCGAAAAGACATTGCATCTTATGCCCCAATGCGCAATAGCCTCAACTCAACTGGCAGAATCTCTTTTGCTGAAGAAGAGAGAGTAGGGCCTCCACTTACATAAACAACCGACAAATTGACTTTGCCCCTGTTTTTCCAACCTTTAATGATGTTTTTCACCCTCCCCGGCATTACCAGAGATGAGAGTAATTCATTCCAGGACCTGCAGTAATAAGGTGTTCCTAGCATATCTCTCCATTTCTGTGAATCGCAGCGGAAATAAGAGAAATGATTGTGGGGGGACAGAAGTGAACTTAATAGAGGAAACCATCTAGACATTACAGTCATTTTAATGTACTTACGTCTGCCTAAAATCATCCCTTGAGCAGCACACTGCTACAAGTCACAGAGTATTAGTCCTGTCAGCAGAGGCTTTGATAGTTATTGACTGAACAGGTAGCTGCTCACTTAGTGTCGCATAATGTTCTGGCCCAAGGAAAGAGCGACTAGCGAGCGAACAGAACTGAAATGTTTGATCTCATGAAATCGACATCACAATTATGTCAGGTAAACCAACAGCAGTTGGGTGCAAGACCCACTTAACTCAGATTATTTTGTAAGGCTTTACCTCGATAGCCAAGTGACATAATTGAAACCTTGCATTTACACTTTCTTGTGGTCTTATAATATACATAACATTGCTGTAAGCTTGGCAGTAATGACAAATGGCAAAGACGCGGTTCTCAGCCGCTATTGTAAGGCACCATAAACAGGATGGAGGTTGTATTCCAGCTCGTCTCTGCCTTTTGATATCTATTCAGCACCACATATTTATTTTATTTGTCAATTATGGGTTCAGGGACAGTGAGATGATGTGCTTAGACTGCCTTATAAGCTTACTCGCCACCCCAAATTTGGCTTTGTTTCAACACAACCTTTGCCAATAACAAAGTAGAAGCCAATCAAAACAAATAGCCCAGTGGATCTTTACCGTGTAATTGGGATACATGTAATCATTAACCTTGGCGCAGAGCAAGGAAGTTAATGAATCAAATCAATACCTCTCTCTTCTGATCCATAATTATTTGAAAAGAGATGAAAAATTAAACAGGCCCGGCCTATGAGGTTATCATGACATGCAATTAGCTCGCCGGAGGGAGATTACGTTACCTAGATACCAACGGGAGAAGTGTAATTTCTCTTTCAGATGAGAGTTTTTTAATGAAGAGTGCAATTACCTAAATAGGTCAGCAAAATACATGGAAGCAGTTTTCATCCCTACCTGTGAGGGAGAGATTTAGAGACGGAAAAAGAGAAAAAGAGGGGGGCTTTCCACTGGATGGGTGTTGAAACACACACGTGCACACACTCACACATACCTATCCCCAACTGTTTGGATCATATGTCTACAAGAGCTGCTCATTGTCTTCCCAGACACTGCAATACACAACAACAACAACAACAACAATGATAAAATTCATTATCTAGCATATATTTATATACAATAAACACATTTTCTATTTATTATGTCAGTGTGGCATGCATGTCTCCTAGAAGAATCAGAACAAAAGATTCTTCTGAATATTTTTGTTTATATTATATTTATTTTGTGATGTTTCCTTTATAATCAGCCAGCGGAGAGGTTTTGCTTAAGCATGTTACGTTACAAAATATGACTATTTTTGAACCTAGAGATGCATTTTAAATGCGCTGTTTATTCTGAATTAGTTTTTTGAAAAATGACTCTGTGGCTATGGCTGTTGTCCATTCCCTCTCTGTCCACCTCAGTGTACAGTAACAGAGGAAGGGCATGAACGTGTTGGCTTTTCTGGACGACTTGGATCCTCTGGGATATCTGCTTTGATTAGCTAGGAACACAAGCGCACTGGTCTAAACTAGATCAGGCACTAGTAAAGTAAGCTAGTGATGATGTCCTCTACCTGTACTGTTCCAAAACAACACACTCAGCACTCTGACATCACAGAGTGGATCAGACTGAGTTGAACTTGCAGACTTTTAATTAATGTGACATGAATTATACATACATATACCGTAGAAATGGTAAATGATTGTCACTGTATGCAAAAAGAAAAGTATAACAGGAGAAGAACTGTATATATATATATATATATATATACATACTGTATATATATACTGTATATATATATATATATATATAT
>NW_015554097.1:906760-921042 GCF_001515605.1 Sinocyclocheilus anshuiensis
GATACATTCATTTCATATTTGTATATGATAGCTCTTACTGCATTCTCCTATTATATTCATTGCTTAAACAATGCACTATTTCCACTGTGCATAATATTTTGCATTGTGAAAATCCTCTACCTTTTCTACCTCCTGTACAACCAGAGTATCTTCTGTATATCTTTCTGTATATATTTCTCCCTGTGAGCTTTGGTTAGGGCTGACTGAAATGCAGCTTTATGCACAACTGCCAACCTGCATGGAGGGGTTCTTGAGACTCCAAAGACACCAGTGGCTTCAAATACCTGCTTGCTACTCAACAGTGGCCTTTTTATAGCTGCCCTTTTAATACAATTAATTTGTTTGACAGAAACTTTCCTTAATAAACCTTTATGTGATCGAGTTATACTGCGTTCTTAATCACTCACAAATCGTTTGACAGTTCGATAATCTCTTTTCAGTTTTCATAAAATATTAGTTGTTTTCAAGTTTTTTTCAAGACGTTGCACTGGTTCATGGTTTCTATCTTCAGAAAGTTTTTTTTTTCCTCCCCATATTGCATGAGAACTATGACTTGCTTAATAATGTGGAACAACTTCTTTCAGCAGATTTTCCATTTACCTAAGAAGACCTGGCCTACTATTTAACAAACCTGTCTGAGACTGATACCAGTTATCTAAAAAGAGAGAAATAAAGACTTAAAACAAAGAAATAAAAAAAATCTATCTATCTATCTATCTATCTATCTATCTATCTATCTATCTATCATCTATCTAAAATGTTTCTGTTCATTTTAACTTTTCAGTGTAATACAGCATGTAGAGTATGCATTGTCACTGACAACAAACATCCAACAGACCTCTAACTTTATACAAATCATTCCACTGAGGTGTACAGTAAGTGTAGTTAGATTTAATATCAGACATTAGCACTTCCTTCAGCAAAATGATCACAGAGCGTGTTTCTCCATTATGCCTCCAGAAGACCAGTAGACCACAAAAGGGATTAAGAAAACACAATCCAAGATTTATTGGATAGAGTGAGATGAAGGGATAAGATTAAACGGTTGGCCAAGGGAATTACAGCCTACCCAATACATTGGTAAATTATCCCTGTATTTGGGGGGTTTTAAGGAGTAGTTTTGGATCCAGCTATAAATGTGGGTGAGCGTGATTTGACCAAGTACAACATGTTCCTGGATCAGCATCCTTGTTGATCTAGGAACATCATTCCAATCAACCAATCAGAATTGAGAGATAACTTTTCAGGAAATGTCAGTTTTAGGCTTACAATCAGGATTAGGTGCTTCTACACCCTTGTTAATCAGCTATCATTTCCCTCTGATTTTAGGAATAAATTATGGGTAAGGTTAGGTTTAGGGGTAGGGATTGAGTTAAGTCTGTATTTTTGGACAGTAATGTTGATCCAGGATCAACAAAAGATATTGATCCAGGAACATATCTTACTTGGCAAAATCACGGCAACCATAAATGTGAAGACAAATGTTAAGTGATGAGAGTATACACGTGTGCTTTGATTATAGCTGTGTGGTACCTTCACTGTAAGCTATACTTCTGCCCTCTGAACCTAGTCTACCCAACAGCAGAAAATCACTTTGAACACAGTTCCTTTGAACTAGTATCTGTTGTGTGCTTCTGAAAGGAGACTTAAAGTTGGACGCTGGTTACTGTAAATATATACCATTTTAAGCATGTCATCGATCATTTTCAGCAATTCCAGGCTTTGCAAAATAAACATGTACTGCATGGATTGGAATCATATCAATTACAAAACTAATTCCCTATTTATTCAAGCTAAATTCTTTCACTTGTTTTCTCTGAATAAGAAATGGAAGAAATCATTCTATTATTTTCAGATTTATTATTCCTTATACAGTTCCAATTAGGTAACACACGTCTAAGTTGCGCTCAGCAGGTAACTAATGTTTTACTAGTCAAATAGAGTGCAGGATTTAATGATATAAAGATCGTGGCTATACTGGATGGTGTGGTGTTTAAGAAATCACTACGCCTTTTAAACAACACTCTAATAAAGATATTTAGTTTCACTACAACAACGCTGATTTTTTTAGCAGTTTGATTTATTATCTGCTTCTATGTCTTATTGGTTTCATTTTCATGAAGTCTACCTATCTTTCTGTTCTGTGCAGTCTCTGCACTTTACTTGGTTATCAATCTTGTTTTGTTTTTTTCATGGGAGTGTTGGCATCTAACATCCACATTCCATATGAACTATGTGACCAACCAAATGTTCTCCATTACAGGTTTGCAGAATGACAGGTGCTTCAGAGTTTTCAAACGGCATGCCAGCGAGTGTTATTCCCCACACCAAACTTGGCAGCAACATCACGACAGCCTCTGAGCTGTGACTTCAGCAGCAAGAGCACACAAAATGCGCCAAAGCAAAGCTTTTAACAGCACTAAATTAGCAGACATTTGGTTCTTCAGTGGTTTTAGCATGCGTGTCAGAGAGAAGGAGATGATCTGGAACCCTGAGTTGAGGAGAGAATGTCATTCTCACTTTGATCTTTTGGGTAGCAAGTGTGTCGACGAGGAGCAATATTGAAACACAGGGCATCTCAGTGATGTTATTTTCTATTATTAAGAAAATATATTTACTTTTCTGTTGTATTAAATACCTAGACTGTAGACCTAAATTGAGAACCTAATACAGGAGTAATGTGTGGGCTGTCAATCGAGCAATCAATCATTACCCAAGTTGCTATTGTTAACTCCAATGAAAAATATAAAACATTGTTTCTCAGAATTTTAAATAAAGCTGAAAAAAAATAAATAAGTTAAGTACTAATAAGTACTAAAATTACAAAAACTAAAACTGAAATAAAAATAATTAAAGCTATATAGAAATAAAAAAATACATAAAATTCCTAACACCAAAATTTAAAAGACAATTGAAAATACAAAAACAAAAGCTAATCTAAAATATCAATAAATACTATAAAAGTATATAAATAATACTAAAATAACACTGATCAACACTTACAGAGAAAATAGCCTGAATAAAGATAATTCTATAGGTCACTGTTAAAAAAAAAATGAAAGTGGCCAGGATATTGAATCAATCTTATTACTGCATGATCTGTGTAACCTCTAAAAATGCTTGGAAGGAGAAATATTAACATATAATATAAAGACATAAATAAGTGATAGGATGAAAGAATGAATTAATACAAACATACATACATACATAAATAATGTTTTCTTTATTTCTATATAATTAAATATATGTCTATCACTGACATACCGTCCACAGCAATACATTCAATAATAGAGGTAGAATTAAGTGCTGTGGATGCACATCTTTGAACTTTATGTAGCAATTTGGCATGATGGCCACATTTCTTTAGGACATTGGTAATTCAAAGCTTAAATTGCTCAGAAAGTAAGAAAATTATTTTACATTTCTTAAATTATAATTATCAGCACTAAATGAATGTGTTAAAATGGTGGCCTGATTGATTTAAAAAAAAATATTATAAATTAAGGAAACCATCCCTTCAGCATGTATAGGTGTTGCACAAAATGTTGCGAAACTTCTGTTAATTTTACTGCACAAGACAGGCAGAGCTCTTAGATTTCCTCCTTTACTTTTGCCCCTGTGCATCGCTTCAGTACAGTACAGACCCTAAGGGCCCTCCTGCACAGATGATTAAAGGAAAGACTGCCCCCTACAGAGAATCCAGGGAACTGCCCTTGACTCCCTCCTCCCCCCTTCCCTCTCCCCGTGTGCCCTCACACTCTCCGTGCTGTTCTGACCCACCCTGTACCAAGGAACCAATGAGACATGACCAAGTTCCCTCTCTGAGGTAGCACCACTGCAGGCTAGATTTCCTAAGAAGGCTGATTATCTTAAGAGAGAGAGAAAGAGAGAGAGAAAAGGAACCGGCCACGGCCTTCACATGTAGCAAAGGCACAGCGAGGCAACCAAACAGTGTTTTGAGAGAAGCAATCCTGCACCTTGAGCTGATTTCATGGCTGGAGCAAAATTACATGGCGTTTGCCAAAGCGCAACTGCACTGCTTATTATCAAGGCATTGCATCTGAACGCTTCTCTTACAAAACTTGACAAACCATCTCCGCATTGATTTTTATCGGTCTGTTTGCCGCTTAAAGATGAGAAGGCTTTTGTTCGTTGCTGAACTCTACATGCCGTTTACCTTCCCTTCAGGGCATTTTCAGTGCGTTCCAGGCAGGGGATGAACTTGCATGCTGATCTTTCTGGTGTGGAATGGCAAAAACACTCTAGAATGACAGAAGCGTTACGGAGCCAAAAGGTGGAAGAAGTGCAAAGTTTATGTGGTATCAAACACCCTCAGCCATCAAAGAACGCGCTCTGTTGCGCGTTTGTGAAAGCTACAAAGCCATTTTCTCGAGATTCTTCCCTCCGTTTGTGTGTGTGTGTATGCGTGTCTCTCACGCTTTCTCCCTCAATCTCCCCACTCGGTCTGTGTAGGAGTTTTGTTCTGAGGACGGCGAGGTGGCTTGTCTTGTTTTGAAGTTTGTCAGTTTGCGCAAGAACATAGCAGCCTACTCTTTTGGCACCTCGACGCATGCTCTCACTTCTTTCCTTGCAAACATTTGCCGTGGGTGGGTTGCTTGGTTTTTTGCCTGCAATGATCTATCATTATAAGGTGTGTGAGCTCAGTGGCGAGTGTAAACTTGGTCTGCTCTGTCTGTCGCGCCACCGCCCCAGTCCCTGTTAGCTCAGCGATTTCAGAGTGGTCAGGCCGTCTTGCCACAATCGCACGCTGGCGCCACAATCGTGTAGCCCAACTGCAACCCTTTGACTCGGTAATGAATACATACTGAAAATACACAAAACCGCCTCACTCTGCCCTGCTGCTACCCGGTACCAGAGAACTAACTGGACCATTCTGAGAGCAGGACCGCTGGCCTGCTCGCCCGGACCCAACTGGACCGTGTGGTCGTCGGCCTAACACTGGTGCACTCATGAAGAGGGGAGCGACCGCTAACCCAAGAGGCCGGTCTTGGGCAAAAAGTGGGCCATGTGATGCCATGCTCTGTGGCGATAATAAGGATGAGTGTTTATGGCGTGTGTCTCTGTGTTTGAAGGTGTCTGCATGTGTGCACACAAGCCACAAGTCATAAATACATTTGGTTAAAAACCTCTGCGGTTTCGCTGACCACTGCTTTACTAATTGTGAAAGAGCGGCTATCATTAGCCTAGTAATTTTCCATACGCTTCTTCTCTCTACACAGGTGCTCCGGCCTTCCTTTCAACCAAAACAGGTTACAATCTGATATTGTTGATCAAATTAAATATATATATATAAAAAAATAAAAAATTCCCTGTAGCACTCAAATAATATTCACTTTTGTTTAATATTGTTGAAACAGCCAATTTCCAGAGTGCTTTCCAGAAATTAGTTGCAATCAAAAATTAAACAATTTAAAATTGTGCTATACTGTTTGAGTATATATAAATACTAAACTATTACAGAATTACTGTCAAGTAATACACACACATGTTGGGTTTCCATGTTTTATGGGGATATTCCATAGATGTAATGATTCTTATACTGTATAAACTGTATTTTCTATCCCCTTACCCTAACCCAACCCCTAAACCTACCCCTCACACAAAACTACACTTTAAAAAAAAAATCAGTGACATTTATGGCTCTGGTTGCCAGAACTTCACTGTAAAAAATATGGTAGCAACATTTTAGGTTTTACATACTTAACTTAAATTAACAATAAAAAAATTCACTGATGTAATGTTAATATACCAACCTACTGAAGTATTAATATGTGTTTTGTACCATTATAATACACTGATAACCACCAAAAACAGGTGGTGATGAGAAAGTTACATGATGAAGCAAAGCTCATCACAAACAATTTTTCCACAAGCTGAGAGAAATACAGTCATGGCCAAAAGTTTTGGCAGTGACACAAATTTTGGGTTTTGCAAAGTTTGCTGCTTAAGCTGTTGTGGTGTTCATTCACATTGTTTCTAGATTATTGTGTAGAGTGATCAGATGTATTTTAAATAATTGCTAAAATTAGTCAGGTGAAATCACTATCATGCTAATTAGATTGTAAGAGCAGACTAACGCCAGGACCGTCTCCTCCTGAGGAGTCAGCTACGGAATCGTGTCACCACCAGTGCAGAGCTTGCTCAGGAATGGCAGCACTTCTAAAAACCGTAATTTGAACAGTATTTTACTATTTTACATTAAGTTATTCACCGTTTATAGTATGGAAACTTACTGTTATCCAATTAGCAGGTTCCCTTTCATGGGAACTTCGAACTGCGTCCTCTAGGGCTCGCTATGGGGAACGCCTCGTCGTGACCCGTGTCTGAAGCATACATTGAAAAAACACCAACTCGTTGGCCGGCGACCATGTGAGGCCATTCTGATGCAAAGCAATGATGGCTGCACGTGTTTCTTTGGAGGTAACCATTGCTAACAAGAACACAATGATTGGAAGCGCTTCTTCCCTTTTATAGCAATCAGCCTGCTCTTACAATCTAATTAGTATGATAGTGATTAGTACTGACTAGTACTCATTTACTCTTTCACATGTGCTGCTGATGTGATTAGTCAATTAATGCTAGCTGGTCATTTTGTGTCAGGATCAAAAAACATAGAAATTAGTTTTTTTGTGAAAAGTTCATTTTTTGGCCAATGAAGCTTTTTAACAATTATTTAAAATGCATCTGATCACTCTACACAAAAAAATGTGAATGAACACCACAACAGCTTAAGCAGCAAACTTTGCACAACACAAAATTTATGCCACTGCCAAAACTTTTGGCCATGACTGTACACACACATACATACATATATATAGAAGAAACATAGTTATTTCAACGAAAAACAAAACATGTGAAGTGTCATGCAAGGAATTCTAGGAATGTCAATTTACGGGTTTTTTTTCACTGTAAATTATACAATGACTTTTTCTTTTTCACTTCTAAAAACCGTAATTTGAACAGTATTTTACTATTTTACATTAAGTTATTCACCGTTTATAGTATGGAAACTTACTGTTATCCAATTACTCCAGCATTATAGCCGTAGACATAGCGTTTGGGGATGCGCTATATCTATCTATGGGCTGCTCTTTCAGGGTGTGCACGTTATGCTTTACCCACTTTCTAAAATCCACATAGCTGGTTTTACTGCAGCATTTTTACAGTATTTTACTGTTAAAATCCTAATCGTTTTTTACAGTGTAATACATTTTTAGATTTTCAAAAAACTTAATTCAGTATGATTTATAAGCTTGTTTCCCCACAAGGACAACATTTACTGGTATTACGATCCTTGTGAGAACATTTGGTCCCCATAACGTAGGGAATACCAGGTACACACACACACACACACACACACAGACACACACACTTATTAACCTAACCCTCCATTACTATTATTTTTTTTGAATGATAGAAGGGCTGTTAGTTAGATAACGGACAATGTGCAGTAAGATGGTCATTATGGCAAAATAAACACAACACAAATAAAAAATACTCTGAAGAGGTTTACATGCAAACCACTTTATATAAAAAAAAAATTTTGACTGCAGAATACTACAGTTAGAATCAAGTATTCCAGAGAGCCATGCAATAAAAGTGATTAATGGCATAATCATAATTGTGTCTCAGGAGGGCTGTTGTGAACGGTTTCCTCACATGGCGAAGATCCTCTATCCATTTGTGAAACAAGCAACATTCTGTATGTACAGCAGTTAGCAACTCTAAAATTTGTCCAAATGTTTACACAGACAACCAGATCGGCCTATTTTTGGTATTTATAGCCGGTGTTTGGCAGCACTTGAAGGCAGCCCAGTACTCCTAATTGAATGTTGCTATTGTAGGAACACTAGTCATTGCTCAGAGATAGACATTTCAGTTCTCACTGTTTTTCACTTTCAAATTCTCAAATGTCCTCCTTTATAATGCCTGCTGACAAAAGTAGCGTAGTCATTTTTTTATTTTCTTTTTCTTTTTTTCCTGAGGATCAGTTGCATTGAATAACTGCACTGAATCACAGTGTAAATGAGAAACATGCAAGAATATGTCCTCGTACTAAGTTTCACTTTAATTAAATGAAATGTGATCTTTGTTCTGCTGGGAATTGTACATTCAGTATAAAGAGTCTGTCAAAGAGTTAATCAAAAGCACATCTGGACTATTTCTTCTAGCATCAAGCATAAGAGATTGTACAGTACATTTTTCCCAATATACCAGCCTTCCCAATATATGCAGCAAAATATGTGTCTAAAAAAAGTGGAAAAAAAGAGAAATGTATATTAATTAAAAAAATAAAAATCAACAACTCTTGAAAGACCAAATGACACCAATCATACTACACATAAATCTGGTTTGCTTTTCAATCCGACTGACTGTCTACAATATTTAGTAAGTGATCACATTAGTTTGTTCTCACAGTAGTCAATATACAGCATCTACATCAGTTGCCATAGTAATGTGTTTACCGTCAGCACAACGAACACAGACCTACTAGAGTCTCAATGAGAGAGAAAAAAAAACTGAAAATTGTTCCTTCTTTCACACCCACTGCCAAACCATGAAAGAGGTATAACTAAATTCACACATGCATCTACTGCAGGACCTCATGACCTCACAGGCTGGACTCACCACTACCCAATCATGAGCATAACCAACCCTGGCAAACAACCCCTCACCTACATTTACAAGTATATGTCCCATCCTGAGACCCACCTTACATGTCAGAGCTCACTTGTTCACTTACATCACAAAAAAAGTGATCTGTGCCTTCAAACTGAAAAGTATTTACAAAATCATATTTTAAATCACATACGGATGTGGTTTGGATTAGGTTTGTAAAAATTGTTCTACAAACAATTAAATGGATGCAAAAGAAGAAAATTTTTTTTTTTTTCTCTGCCTGTCTAAAAAAAAGCAGAAGACATTCTCATTAAGGGAGGTCTCTTTCTCAAGCTTGGTGTATATAGATTGTGTTCAATTTTCACAACACTCTTTTACCTCCCAGTCTCTTTTTCTCTGTGAGGTTGCCTTCAAATCAGGGAACTCGTCAATTATTTTCTTCTGACGTGGCAGGTCCTCGTTTGTGTGGAAACCTGGAAACCTTCAAATGATGATACTTTCCCGCTGTAATTCAAGTCAAGGAGACTTGCCGTTTCTCATCGCTGGCCTTCTTGTTGTCATTGCTCCTGTTCTTACAACTCAAATCAAGAGCTGTTGAAGACGGACATGTGTATCATTGGATATGTATGTGTGTATCTGTGCTCATCTGTGTTTGCATGTTTGGTTAGGAGGTGTGATATGTGTTTGATCTTTTTTTTTTTACCTTTCTCATTCAACCCTGTACTCCCAAAGGGCAAAACTTACTTTGCTACTCTGTGGAAAGATATGATCATGGAAAAAGAAAGAAAACTATGAAAACAATAACAAACAAAAACATTGTAATGGTTGAGTGATTAATTATACACTGATTTTTATATATGTATGAACAGCTCTTGAAAAAAAAAACGTTTGCATATCATTCATTTATATGTTATGTGCATATATGTTTGGAAACACTGTTTATTCTTCACTGCTCATGTTATTCATAATTATTTCACCAAAATTAGGATACAATTTCAAGACTAGATTTGGGCAACATATTAAGAAAAAAAAGGTTATCTAAAATATGAAAATTCTATCATTATTCACTTGTGCTCATATTGTTCCAAACCACAGAACACAAAAAGGTGAATCTTCATGCAGCTCTTTTCCCACACAACACCACTTTATAGTGTCCACATCTGTCAAGCTCCAAAAAGGACAACCGATACTAAGGATGCACTATATAACATTACCATATTGGTTATTGGACAATATTAGTTTTTTTTTTTATTATTATTTAATTCATTATTAATTTCTTAATATATTAATCAGTATCTTATCAAAATCAGAATTTGTATCATTTGTATTTATTTGTTCATGCCTATTTACAGCATTTTTGCATTTATATTACTGTCATCTATTGCTCACGTAGTCTTAAATTAAAAATATGTTATATGTAATCTTTATCAAATCTGAAACTGCATATGCATTTTCATACTCTATATTATAATATTGTGATGACTAAATTGAGTTATAGGATTTAAAATGATTGATGTTATTTTTATTTTATATTTAGTTAAACAGTATAACAGTTTGAAAATAGCAAATAGAGAATGACATTTGACAGCTAAGTTGGTGCGAAAGATTGTCTAAATTGTAAGTGTGAATTACATTTTTTCGCTTTAGAAGACCTGCAATATAGTGCCCGACTTGGACAAGCTATACTGCCATTTTATGTAAAAAGCTCCATGAAGATCCTTCAAAAACTCATTTTTCCATTTTGGGGTGAACTATCACTTTAACAGCAAACTACAGTTCATAAAGTCGTCTTATGGATTAATGTTCATTTATTAAGAAAAAAAAGAATGGCATTCATATCAAGACTTTATGTGCATTTTTTTTTTATTTGTTTGCTTTAAGTATACACAGTATTTATTCAGGCTGAGGGAGCTGTATTGTGGCAGTCCAAATGCAAAGAGCATAAATAATAGATTGAAGAGTGTGACACCTCAGCGGCCGGCGGTAATGAACGGCAGCTCCCGCAGGTGGCTCCGCTAACCCTTATCTCAGCTCTGACTCACCCAGCTGACTAATAAAGATGACACTTGACAGCTAACAAAGCTTGTCGAAATCCCTGCCATCCCCACAAAAGACATCCAGCTGAGAGCCTTACCCCACTCCCCGCATCTGTCTGCTAGGCCTCACTTCGTTCCTCCAATGCGAATGAAAAAAAAAACTAGAAAAGGAAAGACTTGTTTTTCAGTTTGTTGACCTTTGACCACCTAAACCGCTTGGTGTGCTGTCAAAACCCGGGAGTAAAGCTTTTACTATATCCTTCACAGCTCAACAATTGACAGCTGTCATACTTGTTTGTATGCCAGGAGCTCCAGTAAGATTTTCCACAGGGGGGAGGGCACCTCAGGGGACACAGCCAGACCTCACGCCCACCACGGAGCGACCGGCGATGGGCACTCCACTGCTTACACTTCCTTACTGTGGGTAAACAATAAACAATGAAAAAAATAAGTTCATTTTTAGGCTTGCCCCCACGCTACCCCCACACGCACTCGCTCAACCCCTCAGTCAGGCCTCAGAGAGCCTCATCACGGCCGGCCATGAGGCCCAGGCCAGGCTCACCAGCCACGAAACCGCACGAGGGTGTGGTTTCAGGCTGGAACAGGAAGGCTATTTATTTCGAGTGCATCTCTGCAGAGTGACTCATATGTTGACTGGAAAATGTACTGTGACCATATGGCTTTCAATGGTATATCAGCTCATGACCCATAACGCTTTACATGACACCTTCTCCTCACCTGGTTACGCTTGCCCAAAACTGTCATCCTGCTCACTGCAAAGCTTTTACTAGCCTCAGTCTCAGATGGCATGCTCATGGCTCGCCCACTGTGGTTGGTGCATATTGCACGCAAAACTAGAAATCACAAGCTCCTAGCAGATTGCTACACAATGTTAACTTTCAAAGATATTCAGAGTTTTGTCTTGGACAGTAACAGCTGTTAACTGTGAAAGAATCTGTAGAAAATCACTATCCACACATTTACACTAATTGCAGATATTATCTCTATCCTGGTACTGCATTATGATTTTTTTCTTCTACAGTCTATTATTGTGGTACAGTACAATCTATTTCAGGTTTACACAGCCATAAATGGCACATAAAAACTAAACAATCTGTATTGGGTCTCTTTCTGTGTCAGTCAGATGGTCTCTTCCTGTCTAAGTGGGCAGTTCTTGGCCAGAACGAGTAGCATAGTGAAACTTAATAATGCAAGTCAAATATCTAGCTACACAAGATTAAAAGGTAAAGGTACAAAGTTTGAACTTTGTCATACAATATGATACGATTTCACCATTATATGAGTTACCAAATTATAACTTCTTATGAGACCAAGTTAAACTTACTGAAATTTAGTTTTTGCAAAAAATACTGGTATTTGTTTTCCCATTCTGTGCAAAACAAAAGTTTTAATTGATGCATAAAAGTCTGTCATTAGTTGTGTGCACCAACACAAATAACATAACAATAAGTTGTGATGAAACGCAAGTAGATGTTTTCTTACGAATTGTGACGTACATCTGAGGGAAATGGACAATCGAAAAGAAAAAAAAACAATGCAGGGCTGGGACTTGGTTCAATTGTTGATTGGATGGAAGCAGGTCTGAATGTGCTTGCAGTCGATTGTAAGAAAGGGGCAGGTTTAAGCAGACTTAAAGATTGGAGAAGTCTGTAATTTCACTAGAAGACAGAGTTTGGATTAAAAATTTTATATTTTTAATATATATTTAAATATTTAAAAATAAATAAAAATTGAAACATACATGGATTAATTATTCACGATAGGGTAAATAACATGCATTTACTAAATAGACAAATTTGTATCTAGGGTAAAATTTCATTTCATGCCAAGTTTAAATTTGAGCAACAGCCTTCTGTCTTGTAATGTGCACTTGGCATTGCACTTCACTTCACTGTCTCCATGCACTGTGTATGTACATTTTCACTCTGTTTTCCTGTTGTGGGCACTAGTCTGGTGAGCGCTGGCTCTTGAGATCAAAAGACAAAAGGCCATAAATGAGACATGGAGCTTCACAGCTGGAACTTTCCAGATGGCAGGAGCAGTTCATAAAAAGGGGACAAGAGGCCCGTAAAAAGACTTCAAACATAAAACTCACCACCATAAAAACAGAGCAGAAAAACTTTAACAAGGCAGTTATTTATCTGCCTGGCAAGCAGACACAAGGGTGTCCACTTCAAGCCACAAGGCTTAAATTTATTTTTCCTCAATATAAAATTATTGGTAGATGGAGACATTTTTACATAACTGTAATTTCTAATTCGGAATACCGTTCTATTGTTATTGTGGTGCTAGTAATAAAGCCTGAGTTATATTAATACAAATGGTTGGGGACTGCAAGAGAAACATGACACAATGAGCTGATGAGGCATGACATATGTGTAGAGAGCGCTATTAAAGGAATAGATTAGCTCAACCAGCAGCACTTGTGGCATGATGTTGATTGCTACAAAAAGTAATTTCCACTTGTCTCATCCTTTCTGTATTAAAGAAGCAAAAAAAGGTAAAAAAAACAATGAAAACATTTTTTGTTAACTGAAATTAAGCTAAAAATAAATTATGGATATTAGATGGGAAAAAAAACCCTAACTGAAACAAGTTTAAGTTGAAACACTAAAATTTCTAACTGGAAATAAAGTAAAACTTAAATTAAGTGAAATGAAAATAAATGAAAATTAAATAAAAAAAATAATAAAAATGACGAAAACATAAAAATTGCTTACAATTATCTAAAATTAAAACAAATTAGTTTTTATTTTAAAATTGTCAATATTAATTTCAAAATGAATTTTAAATAGTAATAAAAACTTTAACTGTAAATAAATAAATACTAAAATAGCATTGTTACCGTAAGGAACTTATAATGGAAGTGAATGTGGCCAATCCATAAACGTTAAAATAATTAGTTGTAAAAGACGGATGTGTTAATATGATTTTAGAGTGATTTTAGCTTTAAACCTTTTTTTGGGGAGGGGGAAATTGACAAGAAAAATAAATATAACGTCTGTACAATTTAAATAATACACAAGTTTTAACATAAGAATTAAGGCAAATAAAGTGATTGTATGAATGTATACACTTTACGTTTCTCTTAAATGCCCCCACAATCGATGTAAGTGCCTCTTACGAATCGAAATTACATTTTTAAGGTAATCAACATTATGTCACAAACACTGTTGACTGAGCTTAACTTGAATCCAGAATCAGGTCAAATTAAATGTTGGAGTTATGCATACATTATTGAGCTTTGATGTAAACTCACAGGGCTTCACAGCATCGAGATGATCTCCATATAATATCATACACGTATGAATGAATGAATTCATTTCCCCTGTGGAAATGGCACCAGCCGCCGCCTTTGATGAATTAGCATTTCATTGTCTCTTTCTCTTGTTTTCTCTCTCTGTGTATCGTTAGGGTGGGAGGTTGATGCAGTGTGGAGGAAACCATCCCAGCTGCGGACAGGCCCTCCTCAGCAACAAAAGGTAGACGTTTTCTCCTGCCGCTTGCGACTGGGACATGTGGCACACTGACATTCCCAGCACCCACACTGGCAGGGGAATGTGCCAATTAGTGGCCATCTCGGGG
>NW_015554097.1:921109-922163 GCF_001515605.1 Sinocyclocheilus anshuiensis
TGTAGGGTGTAATTAGCCGGCTGTCCCTCCCCTCCCAGCCTGCTTCAGCAGAAGTCCCGGCCCACGGCCCTGTGCTGTAGGTGGGCAAGGCCATGACCTGCAGCGGCCCCACCCAAGAGACAGATGGAGGCGTTTGTGCGGTGAGCATGTGCTCGATTATATACGTATGCGAAACTCATACTCACCCATGCAAGCCTCTGCTGTCATTATCAAATACCCACTTCAGGTCTCACACACACCCTAGTCACTCTCCCTATGGTAACTACAGTATATGAACACATTCACTGACTGCAGTCGATGTCACATATCCTTCCCCATCCATATCTATCACAACAACTCCCTCGACAGCTGGTGGATTCCAGAAGAGGCTGGCAGGGGGATGTTGGGACTGTCTGAGCAATGACAAAGACATTTCTGATGTAGATGTCATTTATGTTTCACTTATGTAGATGGGGCTGGGAACTCTTCTAGTGACCCCAACAAGAATTTCGACATTTAAACCAAACTTAATGTATAAACTATTTGGATAAAACCCAGAATTAACTATTTTTCAATTACTTTTGCCAAGTGGTTACAAGCTGATTTTTTCAGTGGATGTATAAAAGCAGCCATCCTCAAGTTCTAGAAGAGTAACCACAATTGATTTTACAGTGAATGCTATGAACACTATGAACATGTTCTAATAACATCAGACCAGACCACCAGAAAGTGTCCAAATAGATTTATGTTCATTTTGAAAATTACATCTGTTGTTTCAAACCTATGAGATTGTTTTTTTTTTCTTTCTTGCTTGAAAGATGGGCTTATACTGATAGGAATGCATTGACTGTAAAATTGTTAAGCCAATAATTATTTGAAATTTGCTAAACTGTTAGTGTTATTCAATTAGTAAGTTCTTAAAAATTAACTAGAGCATTGTATGACAGGACATGTAATCTAAATGCAAAAATAGGGGAAATGAGCATGCATAAACTATTAAATAACCTATATCGACCTATATCGATTCAACCGATATCGATTCAATAAAAAAATTAAACTTATATCAGTGAAATAA
>NW_015554097.1:922174-927794 GCF_001515605.1 Sinocyclocheilus anshuiensis
ATGCAAAATATATTTTATCTACAGTAATGCAATCATATTCACTCATTTTAAAGCTGTGGTGTAGCAGAAGTAGCAGCAGGAGTTTTCTTTTTGAACACATTGTGACTTACATCCAAGCAAAACCGATTATCAGAAAATAAAAAAAAAAATTGTAGGACACGGACTTGGTTCTGTCCATCAATAATTGATTAAATGGAGGCAAATGAGAAAGGGCTAAACTAAACTGACTAAACTGGAGAAGTCCAGCAGAAGTAATTGAATATTTTACAATACTATCAATAAGATGCATTTAGAAAATAGGGTAGATTTCCATTTCATGTCGACTTTAAGTACATAAAAGTGTTCAAATACTCAGCAGAGCCTCGGATTAAGTTGTTCTTTAAAACAGTAATCTCCTAATTGACCTCACAAAAGAGAAGGTAACTGATGGTGAAGATGGCACCATGTGTGCTTGTTAAAGCTAGCAAGAAACATCATCATCATGGCAGGATGGTAAAACATGAAGTGACAAACTAACAGACAATGACAGGGAAATTAAATTAGCAGGGATATAGGCGATTTATTAATTATTAACACAATGATTTGATATAGGTTCAATTACAATGCAAAATAGAAAATGCTATTATGCTGTTCAAATATTACATACTGTATGTACATACATATGTGCTTCCAGTTGATTTTATTCCCCAAATATGTGGCTTGAAGAAAGAGTTTCAAAGTCTCATTTAAAGGCCAATGCATGTGCCCAGTACCCTTCGGCCAGCTCTAAGCATCTCTGCAGCATCCACCCATCAGTGACCTATTTGAGCAGCTGTTGGTTGTGTGGTCACTAAGGACACAGGCTGACTGGGAGAGACAGATGTGAGCTGTGAGCCTGGTGGCTAAGACCCAGAACACAACCACTACCTCGACACCTGCTCCTAAAACACCAGCAGCCGAAGACGACGCCTCAGAGGACACCGGGATGGCTGAAGCATGAGGGCCATAGAAAGATAACTCTTAAGAATGCAGAAGACTTATTATCTACTAGCCAAAAAAAGTTAGCAGTATGCGCTCAAACACACTTTTATGGTGTTTGTATCAATAGAGCACTCTCTTTTTCACCTAAATAGAAATAATTATGAATAGTTCACAGAAAAATAAAAATTCTGTCATCAATTACTCAATTACTCACCCTCATGGTAAACATGGAAGCTCAAATGTGCTTGATAAACAAGCAAGAACAGACCTCATTGGTTCTTGTGCGTCAAGCAAGCACATTTGAGCTTCCATGTTTACCATATTTGATGTGCTCTATGTATGTGCATTGATCAATGTTTATATATGATTACACAACTAAATTAAACCTGTTCATCATATAAAGCAATCTTGGATTAAACCTGCACTATTCATATGGATTTATTTTACGATCTCTTTACTGAGTTTTTAAGCATCAAATTTTGGTGGAATAAACTTTCATTGGACAGACAAAAAAATCTAATTCGGCTTTCATTAAAAATAAACTTTCTTTGTGTTTCGAAGATAAAGGAACAACATGAGGATGCATAAATTAAATATTTTGAATTTTAAGGTGAACTAACCCTTTTGTTCACCCCAAACCCCTCTAGAGGTATTTCATCTAAAAAAAATAAAACTAATCATTTACTCACTCCAAATTTGTTTCTACACAAATAAAGTGAACTTAAGAATATCCTGGAAAATCTGTTCAATATAATGAAAAATGTGGCCATGTGCTACAGTATATTTCAAATAAAACTAATCATTTACTCACTCCAAATTTGTTTCTACACAAATAAAGTGAACTTAAGAATATCCTGGAAAATCTTTTCAATATAATGAAAAATGTGGCCATGTGCTACAGTATATTTCAAGCCTTCTTAAGCCATTCAATAGCTTTGTGTTGTAAATAGATTAAGTAATGTTTTAAAGTCATTATTAGTTGAAAATCTTGTCATCCACCTTGGCTTTTGTTGGTATATAAGAGTTAATGGAAGCAGTAAAAATATGCAATTCATGAATGAATCATCCTTTTGAATTAGATCTAGTTAATTAATTGTTTCATCCAGTTTACAAAGCCATTCTGAATAACCTGTTTAAGAATCAGACTGATCCAGTTCTCAACTCTCTGACTCAATGATCAGGGCTGCATTTCCCAAAAGCATCGTAAGCCTAAGTAGATCACAGAACCATTGCCACCAATGGTCTCTGCAATCAACTTAGTTCACTATGCTTTTGAGAAACACAGCCCAGCTCGCTTCAGTTAACAGCTCAATGGAGAGAAATGGAGAGATAGATTATCATGAGCTATCATGATTTCACAAGTCTTAAAGGAAAAACAGATACCACAACATTATTCTTTTTTTTTTTTCTGTTCAACAAAATAATGTCAGTTATACAGTTTAGAACCGCATGAGGGTGATTAGATTTTCATTTTGGGGAAGGAACTATTCCTTTAAAAAATCTTAGAGATAAAGCATGCTAAAAACTACTGTACAAATGGCCTTGAGTACAAAACACTGACCCTATTGAACCCAGTGCATCTTTCTCTCTCATTATATTGTATTAATGCATTTACCCTTAGCTTCTAGTTGACACAGTCTCCTCACCCCCTTTCTCCCCACCAAAGTCAAAGTGACAGTAAGCCTTCAGGTGACATTTAGAAGCCACAGGGTCACGCTGAAGATGACGGTGTTTGCTAAGGGCCAAGGGAGGATGGCCAAAGCCAGAGGGGGATATGGAAAGGAGAGCAAAGGAGAGAAGAAAGGAGAAAGCGAGGGAGCCAGAAGGAGTGAAGTATTCATTAGTGAAGTCAAGCTGACACTGTCACCTTAGCATCTTCTAAGGGACCTGCTCTGGGCCTCATCTGTGGCCAGCAGCACTATTGTGTGTTTGTCGTGAGGGATAAGTGTGTGTTTTGCACCATGTTAGGATTCACACTGTATCTTCTGCATGAGATTGTACACTTTAGAGCGCCATGTTCCTGTCAGTACCGTTCACCCTATAGTTTGCAACACTAGATCGCAACACATCTGATCAACATTAAAAAACTGAAGAGAATAAATGCTTGTTTTGGATCACCACTACTGACAGATGCATTTCTCCCCAATGAAGAGCCCGGTTACATTAAAACCATGTACTATCCAAATAAGACTTAGATCCAACCCAAGTCAGGTAACAAGAAAGATACAGAAATCAAACCAGAAACCTTCTAGTGACAATACCACACTTGCAACAGCCAACAAGCAACGACCAATGTTCAGAATTAAAGTTAAAATGATTAGCAAAAGAAAAAGAGGTACTATTTATGTATTTACTATCTATATTAAGTGGCAGACAATCAGAACAGGTGAGAGTAATTGGACATTGTGTAGCGAATCAGCTCATAAGGGAAATATGAATAATTAATCATAACTAGTTATAATTAATTATAAATATTTAGAGCCGCTGTAGATATTTACTTGACCTCTCAGGGTCAACTGTCTGTCAATTCTAAGAACGTTAATTTCCTGGTTAAGGGAAATAACTTTCTTACTGTACAATTCTACAAAGAGCTTGTAGCATAAATCTGCATGAGATTTGTTAAATCAAATCAAAAATTGTGTTTTTGATTGGTCCAGACGCTACAATTGTTATGAAAATAGTATCAGTGGTCCAGTTATGGATTTCGTGGAATTCAGACCCCCACCATGTGCAGTTCCAGATGCCAGTCTATTCGATAGCCAGGTTAAAAAAAATTGTTGTTGGTCCAAGTGGCTCAGTTCCAAGAGGTTTCTGTCTTAAATATAGCTGTGCGTTTGTCCATTTGTCATCTTTTTGGTCCTCCCAAAACCAGCTAGCTGGGACATACAAATAATTAATCTTTGCCAAGACATTTGTCTTGAACGTTTAAAACGGAGAACCTGGTTTTCAGCAGTTTTTTTACTGGTTCCCCTTCGGGAACTCGAGCTGCGTCGGAAAACGCTAGGGAAACGCCTTCAGCAAAGCCAAGCTCTGAATCATATGTGTAATCAGTCGAATCGATGGGCGAGACGTCAGAGGCAGGTAACGTCATGACCAGGAAGCTTTAAAAGCACGTGAGGTGCAGCCGGTGCTAGCTTTCTGTCATTCAGCAAAGCTCTCTGTGTGTGTCGGTCACGATCTATGTTCCGTGAGTCTTATTTATTGTTGTCTGTCCAAAAAAAGTTGCACAAACATTCAGAAATATAAGCTCCAGCAGAAGCTGTCTAAAATAAAGACAAAAAAGGGCGAAAGCAGATCGCGTTACAGACTGTGTATTCCTCAATGCCCACGCTACATCACGAGCGGGGATACACACAGTTTGTGCGTGGTCTGCTTGGGAGCGGAGCACACGGCGTCGGCTCTCGAGAGGGCCGACTGTCCGCATTGTGAGCAGTTGCCACTGCGTTTGCTTCGCTCCCGGAAGGCTCTCTTTGAGGAGGGAGCCTTCACCAGCGTTCCTCACGGTGCTGGGCCCGCTTCCGCCGAGGCAGAGTGGCAGCTGCACTCATGGGGTTCACAGCTGGATCTGGTGGAGGGAATGGAGACAGGCGAGTCCCTATCTTCTTCCTCACCTGCCAGATCCACTGCCGGAGAGCGGGCTCGGTGCTTCTCCTATCTTCCTCCGAGGAAGTTGATGTGGAGAGTGTCGAGGATTCGCCCCCTAAATCGCCACAATATGAGGAGCTACTGGAGGTAGTTACTCGTGCGGTTGCCAAGCTGAACATTGAGTGGCCCGCAGAGAAACAGGCTGAACCACAGAAGAGTAAACTCGATGAACGCTTTTCTGCGTGCTAAGCCGCTACCTCCACGCCGGAGCCGGTTACAGAGCGATGCCCCGGGTAGAGCAGACGCTTGTGAGCTATCTGTCACCCGGCACGGCATCGTCTCTGAAGGCTCCAGTCTTGCCCTCCAAGCCGCTGCGAACCACTTCAACGCTGGTGGGCAAGGGGTACTCGGCAGCGGGTCAGGCTGGTGCGTGTCTGCACACTCTGTCACCCGGTGCGGCTTAAACCAGATGACATCTTAGGACTGAGGAGAACCGCTGATTTAGCCCTTCGCGCCACCAAGGAGACCGCCCGTGCTATTGGGCGGTCCATGGCAGCTCTGGTGGCGGCGGAGAGGCATTTATGGTTGACCCTGTCCAATATGAAAGAGAAGGACAGGGTCTGCCTTATGGATGCCCCGCTTCCGCCTTCTGGTCTGTTCGGCAACGCCGTCAATTCCGTCGTCGACAGATACCAGGAGGATCGTAAACAGGCGGCGGCATTCCAGCGGTTTCTCCCTCGCCGTTCTATAGCTCTGGGGGCTGCTGGGCGGGAGCAGCCCCAGCCAGGTACCAGCTCCTCATATAGGGAGGTCCAAAAGCAGAGCGTTGCCTCTCGCGCTCCCCCGCAGCGGGACCGAGGACGGCGGCGCTCTAAGTCGGGGGCTTCTAAGGCGAGGCCCGATCTGAGGGTCGTGCTTCAGTCGAGGAAGCCCTCGACGAAGCGGTCCTGCCAGACTTAAGCCCAGGACTGCTGAGGGCGGCCCCTACTGGGAAAGAGCGGGGTACACCGCATTACACGGTGTCCGTCTCTCCTCAGCCCTACAGTGGTGGCTCAAGACCAAGGGGTTCTCCCCG
>NW_015554097.1:928484-930262 GCF_001515605.1 Sinocyclocheilus anshuiensis
GTACAGACTTGGCCGAGGCTTTGTCTGTACGCCTTTCCCCCGATCGCTCTGCTCCCGGGAGTTCTAGAGAGAGTGCGTCGGGACGGGGTCCGTCTATTGCTAGTAGCCCCGTTCTGGCCGGGCCGAGTATGGTTCTCGGACCTGATTTCTCTTCTCGACGGCACTCCATGGGAGATTTCCGTCAAGAGAGATCTCCTCTCACAGGCGGAGGGTATGGTCTTTCACCCCCGCCCAGAGTTGTGGAAGCTGTGGGTGTAGCCCCTGAGGGGGCACAACTCATAGCCTCTGGTCTCTCAACCAAGGTTGTTGAGACCATCCTCCAATCTAGAGCTCCCTCAACGAGGAAACTGTACGCCCTGAAGTGGAGACTCTTCACTTCATGGTGCGGAGACCGCCTGCTTGACCCAGTTAACTGCCCGATTGGTACAGTGCTGGAGTTCTTGCAGGCCCGTTTCTCCGCGGGGTTAACCCACTCCACCCTGAAGGTCTACGTGGCGGCTATAGCGGCCTACCACGCCCCTCTTGATGGTCACTCAGTGGGCAAGGACCCCTTGGTTACACGTTTCTTACACGGTGTGATGAGGCTGAGGCCTCAGGTACGATCTCGTGTCCCTCCTTGGGACCTCGCTGTGGTGCTAGAAGCTCTCTGTAGGCCTCCCTTTGAGCCTATCGAGGAGATATCAGATCGTCTTCTTACGTTAAAGACTATGGTTCTCTTAGCTATATATTCTCTAAAGAGAGTTGGGGATCTGCAGGCCCTTTCTGTGGCTCCTTCCTATCTCAACTTTGCGCCCGGTCTGGCCAAAGCTTTTTTGTACCCTCGTGCGGGGTATGTCCCTAAGCTCCCCTCCTCTACACCACGGCCTGTCGTACTCCAGACTTTTTATCCTCCTCCCTTTAGGGAGCCCGACCAGCAGAGGCTTAATTGTATGTGTCCAGTGCGAGCACTGGATGCATACGTCCACAGAGCTGCCCTGTGGAGAAGGGCGGACCAACTGCTTGTTTACTATGGTCCCCCTAAGAGAGGTCTTCCAGCTACAAAACAGACCCTCAGTCGGTGGATAGTAGAAGTGGTGGCTATAGCGGCCTACCACGCCCCTCTTGATGGTCACTCAGTGGGCAAGGACCCCCTGGTTACACGTTTCCTCCGCGGTGTGATGAGGCTGAGGCCTCAGGTACGATCTTGTGTCCCTCCTTGGGACCTTGCTGTGGTGTTAGAAGCTAGGCCTAGGCCTAGAAGTAGGCCTCCTTTTGAGCCTATCGAGGAGACATCAGATCGTCTTCTTACGTTAAAGACTGTGTTTCTCTTGGCTATATCTTCTCTAAAGAGAGTTGGGGATCTGCAGGCCCTTTCTGTGGCTCTTTAGGGAGCCTGACCAGCAGAGGCTTAATTGTATGTGTCCAGTGCGAGCACTGGATGCATACGTCCACAGAGCTGCCCTGTGGAGAAAAGCGGACCAACTGCTTGTGTGCTATGGTCCCCCTAAGAGAGGTCATCCTGCTTCCAAGCAGACCCTCAGCCGGTGGATAGTGGATAGTGATACTGTTGCCTATGAGTCCTCTGATCTCCTCTCACCATTGGGGGTCAAGGCTCACTCAACACTCAACATCGCGGCCTCCAAGGCCTTTCTGGCAGGTGTTCCTATGCAGGACATCTGCAACGCTGCGGGATGGTCTACGCCCCTCACATTCGTCAGGTTCTATGACCTAGATTTGCGAGCCACTCCAGGCCCCTCTGTTCTCTTGCCATAGCTGTGCTCTTCCACACTAGGCAGGGA
>NW_015554097.1:934173-934546 GCF_001515605.1 Sinocyclocheilus anshuiensis
GATTACACATATGATTCAGAGCTTGGTATCGCTGAAGGCGTTCCCCTAGCGTTTTCCAACGCAGCGTCTCATTCCCTCGGGGAACCATGGTTACATACGTAACCTGGGACGTTTTCAACAGTCAGTTCCCAGAACATAAGCATTTACTTCTATCATTAAAACTACACCGTAAATTAACCAAATTATTGTAACTAGTCAAGAAAACGTCTCTAGGTTACGTATGTAGCCATGGTTCCCCAAGGGAACGAGACGCTGCGTCAAAGTCTCTTTGGGAACGCCCTTGCGTGACCGCGTTCTTAAGCACGTGTCAAATCAGTCCAATGGAGTAGCGAGACGTCACGAGCGGGGTGACGTAAGCACCAGAAAGTATAAA
>NW_015554097.1:934626-934921 GCF_001515605.1 Sinocyclocheilus anshuiensis
GGATTTGGCACCGTATACTGAGGTGTTATCCTTTCCTCCCCAGGTGGGGCTGCCCTCAGGGACCTGACAATGGTAGGACCATTTAGCCGAGGTCCTCTTAGACAAAATAACGGTCCACAGATCCGTTTTCGGTCTAGAAGACCCCGACTGAGAGCATTGCCCCGAGCCCCGATCTTTTTGTGGAGGAGTGCGGGTTGCAACGCTCTGTTTTTTTTTTTGAGACTGGCGATATGGGGAGCTTGATGGCTTGGGCTGCTCCCGCTCAGCAGCCCCACCCCTGAGCAGGTCAGCCTGG
>NW_015554097.1:934934-940725 GCF_001515605.1 Sinocyclocheilus anshuiensis
CCCGCCGCCAGATATCGTGGGCAGGGAGGAACACAGCGTTTGTAATGCCGTTCGCTCGCCATAGACTTTTTCATGATTTTTTATATATGCTTGTGCGGACAGACAACAGTAAATAGACAGACACATACACAGAGCGCTACTGAAGAACAGAAGCTGGTTTGCGCTCTGCCGGATGCACTTTTATACTTTCTGGTGCTTACGTCAGCCCGCTCGTGACTTCTCGCTACTCCATTGGACTGATTTGACACGTGCTTCAGAACACGGTCACGCAAGGGCGTTCCCAAAGCGACTTCGACGCAGCTCAAGTTCCTGAAGGGGAACTTGAGTCAAGTCTCATGTATCAAAATGTATATGTATGATCAAGTTTTCCTCAAATAAGTTGCTAGTAAAGGGTCCTTTCAGTGAGTTCAAGGGGCATCACCACTTCCCAAGCACTGCTCAAAAACTGCTAGGGCTCTTGGCACCTGTGACATTTCCACTCTATTTGTAGACATTTTAAAACTACAAAAAATAGTGCAGATAAATTGTAATCCAAATTTCAAAGGTACAAAGAATTAGAGGTTAAATAAACACCATAAACACTGCATAAGAACTGCAGCTGAGGAACAAAAGCAAGTCTATCCAATTAACAAATGGCAATTACAACCATTTATACAAAGGAGATAATTAGCATGAGTGAGGATAATTAGATATTGTCATGGTGATATTATCAGCAGTCTGGTGATATTGGCCAGTGCTGATGAACTTCTGACATTACATATGCGAGAGTATCCCAACAAACTGCACTGAAGTCTGAAACGCATGAAAAACATTAGATTCCTTCAGCATTTTCATCATTCAGACAAGTTGATGTACAGCCAACCTCAGGCATGTTAGGTCTGTATTTTTTTCTCTTCCAACCTGAATGCATAATTACCTAAATTAACTCATTAAGTGCTTCATTGGACAAATGTAACACTTTTGGCCAAGGTCAAGACTGACGAAGATTTGATGTGACCCCAGAAAGCCAGTGAAACGAGGCCTGAGTAGCCTACTGGTGTCACATCTGAACATGATGTGTCAGTCTGAAAGAGGCAAAAATAGGCAATATAGTTGTATGGTTAAATAAAATTAATTAGCATAGACTTTCTTAATTAATCACTTTCTTTGTAATGGTTCGACATCCTGTTTTGCAAGGAAATGCTTAGTTATGTAGAGCTAGAGTGAAAGTCTTTTTGCAATCTATTTTACTGTACATTATGTGATGCATTTGAGAATACACCAGTGTATAAGTGGCATAAAATCACAATATAAGAAGATTAAAGCCACACAAAAAAATTTCACAGAATAAAGTCGTTTCAAAAAAGGACACTATGTATCTTGTGCTTAACGTTACATTGGTAGATCAAATTCACTTTGCACCTTGCTGATAATAAATGTTTACGGAAAATGACAACATTTTATTGCTAAAACACCATCATAAGTGTAACAGGATACGTAATGAGGAAAAGATTGAGACTTACTTTTATGACTTGCTTTTATGAACTTACGATCATTGTAAATGGTGAAAAATGGGAAATATAGCATGAAGCCAGTTCAGAATGGGAATTTGTTAATACAGTGACTAAATAGCTATTTGGCTACTGGCTAATATTATCCAACAGCCTACATGGCCAAACATAAAATAAAGGCAATTAAATCATCCACAATACGACCAGGAATGTGTATTATGAAAGTAAAAATGTTGATGTCATTTTGACTTTAATGTGATTTTTTTTATTTATTTTTTATTTTTTTGCTGATGGTAATGTGTAGTTTTAGGGGGGAAAAGACAGTATCTAATGCCCACTTATAAGCTGAGAAAGACCCCATGGAAAAGAAGTCGCAATACCCACTAGCCCTGTCAACTTAAAAAAAAATGAGGCCTACTTTAAGATTATCTAAATTAAAAAGACATCTTAAGAAGGTAAAGTCACAACTAGAAAACTGCCGGTGCCTTAATCACCACCCCGCAGAACTTCACATTACATTCTCTGACAGTTCCGTCTCACACAGACTCAAGTGTGAAATGTAGGGCATCTGCGTTTTACGTTCAGCGCTGGTATACCTTTCTTCTCAGATCTGGTCTGGAGCTGCACTGCCGTTCCCAGGGACCATGGAGAAGGACAAGTCCTGGCTGTCCTGGCTCTTGACAGGGGAAATAAATCACAGCGCACACCGGAGGATACCCTTCCAGGCTGCAAGCTGGGAACTTCATTATCCCACCCCTGCTTCTTATTACTATGCATATCGGCTCTGATTGGTCCTGGGCTCTGACATACCGCAGCCTACTTCTGTCAGCCTTTGAGGAGCAGGGGATCAGTCTTCTGCCACAGACGGTAAGATAGAGTCGGGTGGGTGAGCACAACATTGAATGGGCCAGGAAACCCTGGGAAAGATGCTGTAGATGAAAATGAAGAGAAGGGAATGGGATAGAAAGAAAAAGGAAAGAAAATTAAAAGTAAATCCTCAGGAAGCTGCTGACTTGGGTCTTGCAGGAGCTGCTTTTATTTGTTTAAATACTAGACCACAATGAAGATTTTAGTTCCAAGTGCTTGACCCTTTGGGTTTGTGACCAGTGCATAAAAACTCATTCCTAACATTTGCTCTGAATATTAGATATTTAATTGGCATACAGTGCTGCTTTCATTTGTGTATTATTCTTTCCTGTTGTTGTATTTTCCCTCAGAATGCTGAGAACACAGTAGTGATTCCAGGCAACAATTCTTAAGGGATCGACCTTGGATTCTGGTCCACATATTTTGATTCTGTTGATTCCTTCCTTGTCTTCATGCACTGAAAGTTGAACTTCTCCTGCACGTAAAGCGCATTATCTTTGTTTGGAGCTGTTGACATAAGTAGGATAATATTATTCAGTCTGAGCAGAAGTGATTTACCTCAAGAGAAGATGAGGAGAAGGAAACGAGAAGATTCCATGAGGACAGCATGATGCTGGAAATATCAATGTAAAAATTTGTGAGACTTTTCCACGTATTTTTGAGAAAACAATGGAGATGGTCCACACACACACACACACACACACACACACACACATATACTAAGGCAACATTGTTAACATTATTTGTTGTTCCTGGGCTAACGAGCCACATGATTCTGTCATGTTCACAGGTAGCACTTAATACTAAATATAAACACTGTTACAATCTTGCCACAGGGAAAGATGATCATTATCTCTGTTGGTGAAGATTAAAATGACACATTCTAGTACTAAAAATGCAATACAGAACATGCTAAAAGATAGCAAGTCTAATTTAATTAGCCCACTGATTGATGAGCCTGTTTCAGTACCCAACACTTTCCAATACATGCCAAACTGACCTGTAAAACAAACTTTAGACTGCAAGAAAAGTATCTCCCTATGAGATATATGTCATCGTTCTCGTGGCATCAGATGCTCATTTTCCTCTCGAGGTCACTTCAGTCATGGCAGAGCAGTAATCCAATCACATTGATCGTCTCTGATTGGCTCACAGGGGATATAGGTGAAGTGAGGCACAAAGGGAGGGCTACAGAATTAATCTCTGAGACACCTTTTTTAGTGATGTGTGACTGCTGTGAATGTGGGTGTCAGAAGGGCTGTGATCTTCTGTGTCTGGTTTAACCCCATAGTTGGGATTTGAAAGAGGGTATGTACAAGCACAATTGTGACATAACCAAACATAAAACCCTACAATAGTGAGGCATTGTCTGCACTGTGGTATTTTCTATGGTGTCTATCATGTAAGGACACCTCAAAAGAGATATTGACCTTAACATGAGTATGCATAAAGACATGAATAAGTGGGTTTCAATCATGTATACCACCACTGGCACATGATTCTATAAATAAATAAATAAACAAAGTTTTTTTTTACTTTTGAAAGAAGTGTCTTGTGCTCACCAAGGCCGCATTATTAAAAATAACTGTTAAAAAACTTTTATATTAATATTGTGAAATAGTTATAATTGATGTTTTCTATTTTAATATATTTAAAATTAAATTTATTCATGTGATGACAAAGCTGAATTTTCAACAGCCATTACTCCAGTCTTCAGTATTGTATGATCTTTCAGAAATCATTATGATATGCTGATTTACTTATCAGAAAACATTTCATCAATGTTGAAAACAGTTGTGCTGCTTAATACTTTTGTGGAAACTATAACTGTGAAACTCTGATATTATTTTAGTGTTCTTTGATGAATAGAAAGTTCAAAAGAACATTTTTATCAAGTTATCACTTTTGAGCAATTTATTGCATAATGCCGAATGAAAGTATTAATTTCTTTGAAAAAATAAAAACATCAAATAAATAATAAATAAACAAATAAAAATCTTATTAACCCCAAACTTTTGAACAATATGAGAACCACTGACATAATCCACTCACAATAATCATTATTTTTCCATCATAGTCCTGAGTATGAATATATGAATTATGCACCTCTATCCTTTATTTATTTATTTATTTTTTTTAGCATACCTTGCTCTCACATTTAATACCTGGTCAACTTTATTCCCATTATAAATGATTTAATTGCTGAATGGAACCAGTACCTGAGCCTGCATGGGGATCGGTGAGAAGTGCATCCATACCTCTTCTCTTCACTCACCAAGAAGAAACAAGGAGGAGGGAAGATTACCACTCGCTCCCTACCCCCATGTCCCACCCAACCGTTCCGGGCACAGCATGGGAATCCCTGGAGCTCAGCTGGGCTAATTAGGGTGAGTTGTTAGGAGAGAAACACAGGTGTTAGGCTGAGCCACTCGCTGGATGGAATGATGACTGTTTCCTTACCCCGCGCACCCCCAGTAATTTGTTCGCACCCTATGTAACCATGCATCTCTCTGCTCTACTTCTATGCACATTTCATTAATTCTCTTTATGTGCCTATTCTTTCTCATTATTTATTGCCCACACAATGTTAATGCCATTAGCAGGAGCCACAACAATGACTTTGCCTGTGTAGTCCTTACCTGGGCCACGGGGAGCTTGCTGGATGTGGTTTGTTGGGTCAAGGTTCTGTGTGAGGCAAAGACTTAGGCAGAAACCTTTCGGTGTGAAAGTGATAATGCTAAAAAAAAAAGTGCTCCAAGATCACGGAATTTGCTTAACAAGTAGCAATTCTATTAGCCAAATCTTTGACACATCATGGCCAGGGGTTAAATTGGGTCAGACCCAGGAGCACAGCAACCATATAACTGGGGAGGTCAAGAGCAATAATCATTAGCTTTTAAACTGTTCAAATTGCTTGGCTGCAGTGTGAATAGAATAGAATAGAATAGAATAGAATAGAATAGAATAGAATAGAATCATAGGCGGAGCGTGTGTAAGGCTGGGGGCTTTGGCTTCCCCTGGCCATGGGGACTTCGGGCAAAAATGCCACTAAATTGGACAAAAATGCCACAAACAAATTCAATCTATTAAGTCTGTTGCTAACAAAGTGAATATGAATAGACAGTGTCGATTGCGGCATTAAATTAAGATCTGCTCATGTTGCACCGTATTTCATTTTAGGCGTTTTACAGTGTTGCGCATTTTAACCAATCACACACAATTCTGTTCAGCTTAGGAATGCAATGGCCAATCAGAGGCATTCAGATGAGTCATCGTTGAAACTCATCAGTTTTGTTGAGTGCGCGAGCGTTCGCTGACTGAATTCTGGACTCTTGCGAATTCTCTCATCATAAACAACAAAGCACAGATGAACGTACAATGTATGTAAGAGATTCATTTCACAGTGTATACAGCTTCAGTGATTATAACGATAG
>NW_015554097.1:940861-945053 GCF_001515605.1 Sinocyclocheilus anshuiensis
CTATATATAATTTATTCGCTGTTTGAATAACCGTGGAAAGGAACCGTTATATAATTATCAATTTTTTAATGTTTTTATTAAATTGTAATCACGTTAAATACACATTCAGTCCCATTAAACATTTTTTAGCCTATATGACATCCATGTCTGGTTCTTCCCTAAAAAGACGGGTTTATGATGTTTAATACATTTGGCTGCGTTTAGCCTTACCCTGGAGTTGGTTCACCCTCCGCCTATGAATAGAATAGAATAGAGAAAAAAATAATAATAAAATAAATAAATAAATATAATAAAATTAAATAAAATTAAATAAAAATGCCATTTTAAAACCAAGCAGAATTACTCATTCAATTACTCAGAATTACTAATTTGGTTGTTTCAAAACATGAACATGCAATTGATAAGCAGTAATCCTGAAAGTGCTAGGGTCTATCTGCTTTTCAGTAAATCAGTTACAACAAGGCAAATGCTACATTCCTTAATTAAAGCTATGATATGTTATAATACAAAAGTGTTACCTAATTAATTATTTATATTAATATTCATGAGCCAACATCATATGGTTTTACTTTTATTACTTTTTCCGATTTTATTAATTGTCCTACCTCTTGCCACACAACTTGCATCAAATGGATAAAATACCCAACATGAAATAATCTATGATTTATAATACCCTGCAAAAGGCAAAACACAGTATTAGTAAGTTTTAAAAAATACTAGTAAAAAGTTTAGTCGCAGTCAAAATGTGACTGAAACTGTGTCTCTTGTGATTTGGCTGTGATTTGGCTCAACTGCTCAGGTTCTGAGACAACTGAGTATGAAAACATAAAATCTATGAGAAAAAGTAATTTTTCTCAGTTGCTGTAATTACTGTTTTCACTTTTTGAAAGCATTTAAGTAACTAAATAGCTGGTAGGGTTTGGGGGTGTCATATTTTACAAGTTTTGATTATAAAAATAAATGTTTATTGAGCAGCAAATCAGCATATAATAATGATTTCTGAAGGATCATGTGTTACAGAGGAGGCTCCCGTACCGCCTCCTCCGCACCACCAGAGGGAACTGTCCCCAGAGTATTAGCAATCTCCCATTCGGACTCCATTTCCCATCATCCCTCTTACCTGGGACTGATTACACAATCACACCTGCATCTCATTTACACACACACATATAAGCCACACCATTTCACGAACTCCTTGCGAAGTCTTGATTTGCCCCGGCTGTCATTTCCGAGCGTTATACCCGTGTTTGTTTTCTGTGCTTTGATCTTGGACTGTCTCCTGATTCTCTGATTGTTATCTGCCTGCCCCGATCTCTCGCCTGGTTCACGATTCTGCCTCTGCCTTGTCTCTGCTGTTCTGCCTTGCCGGTATTTGACCCTGTATTGTCTGACCATTCTTAATAAACTGCAAATGGATCCAAACCCTTCTGATGTGTCGCAACATCATGTGACACTGAATACTAGAGCTTTGTCATCACAGAAATAAGCAATAGAAAAGAATAATTTGAAATTAAAATAATATTTCACAAATTTACTGTATTTTTGATCAAATAAATGCAGCCTTGGTGAGCATAAGAGACTTCTTGCAGATCTTGCAGAAAACAGTTTTGAGCGGTAGTGTGATGAATAATCATTGATGATATCAGAAATGTCTTATTAACAGGGTTTGTCATTTCTTGATTGAACAGGAATCTCCTCCTCAGTACTACAATAGCAGACAGACTCTATAAGTAGTTAGAAACCAAACAATATATAGAGAGTGTTTGTTTGTTTTTTGTTGTTGTTTTTTAAATAAAAAAAATAAAAAAAGATAAATATAGATAAAGTAGAATTAAAATAGAATAGAAAGTGCCATTATTCTTGTCAATTTATATTCCCATCTTTCTTGAATATGTGAGTTGGGGTTGTGTCATATTATACCAGAATCACCATAAGATTTAACCTCTGATCATATCCGGAGAACATCTAGCTGTTACTGTTACATAACAATATACTGTGATAACCTGCCTACCTTTCTGAGTGCATTTTAAAAGAAAACTCCAAGAAGTGAGCTGAACATGAACTTTCAAGCTCCTCTCGTCAATGGCTTTGGAAAGATAGTCCCTGTGCTCCATACTTTTGCCACCTAAATAATACATACAACTCCTCATGTCATATTTATGCACACAAATCGACAGAGAGTCGAGAAAGCAGCAGAGAGACAGAGATGCCTGGCCGATTCACTCAGGGACGATGTGTGGAAAAAGAGGGTGTGGAGTGAAATGCACAGAAAAGATGCGAGGAGGGTGAGGTGCACCATTAGGGGCTTTAGTGCGCAGGCATCGAGGTGGAATCAGAGTGAATCAAGAAACACTCTCTTAGCTCAGAGCCGGTCCTACGCTCAGCAGTGCTCACCCAGGCAAAAGCTGAAGCTCTGACTAAGCTCATAAACAGAGGAAACCATTCCTGCCTCGTGATGGACGATGAATCAATTGCATCATGCTTTCTCAAAGAGCTTCTATTTCAGGTGGGGGGGAATGAAAGACAATGTATTTGAAGCCAGCTGTGAGTATTTTTAGCTGACATGGAAGGAGGACCTCAGCATTTCAAAACATTCATTTTATGCTATACTTCCAGTGTAAATGGAAGACATTAGAGTTGCTCTATAGAAGGTGATTCACTGAACAGACGGTTAAAAAAGCAGTATTTCTTAGGAGAATTCAAAGGCCAGTAGACAGCATACACATTTATACTGCTGTTTAAAGGTTTGGGATCAGGTTATTTATTTATGTAATGTATATAATGAACAAATAAGAAAAGTTATTATTCATTGAGTGTCCACAGCCTAATCACAGGTGACTCTATTCTGCATAATGGTAACCACAAAATCAAAAACATTACAGAAACTCCTCTAAATGTCCAACATAACTGAACATTTAACACTAACACTTTAACATATTTCCCCTTTACTGAAAAACACTAAAAATAACACTTAATCCCTAAATGTACTCTCCCAATGCAGTCCCTTGCAATGCATGATGGGAAATTATATTAAAATAAATTGTAATAATATTTCACAATATTACTGTTTTTTTTATTGAGGACCAAACCTGCAGAAATGATAAATAAATATGTAATAATAGGAAAGTAAATAAAGAAATAAGTGACTTGATATAAACAAATATCGTTCATTTGTAATAAAATTTAATCCTGAATTTATTTGTATTACTTTTTCCCCCTTTATGTATTATTTTCTGTATTTATTTTTACATTCATTTGTATTATTTTTTAACCTATATTTACTTATTATTTAATTTTTTTAGATATTTGTTAAAACATTTTATATATTTATTTATTTATTTTTAAACGTATTTATTTATGCGTTTATTTTTTTATTCATTTTTTTATTTATTCCCACATGTATTTATTCCAGATTTATTTATGCATTTATTTATTTTTCCTTTTCCATGTGCAACATGGAAATGAGAGAGATGGTCCTTGCAGAGCTCCAGTGAATCATTGGTTGAGAACTCATGCTGAAGCGTCAGATCAAACTAACGATAGAGATCGGAGTTTGCTATGGGATGTGTCAGATCAGCTGGAGAGTTCAAAGATATTTTCACAGATTCACATTATGATGTCGAATTATTTATAGCTACTGAATTCAGCTACTTATCCTCATAGTTTCGTCATTGAGCCCGGAACTATCAACGTCGTCGATGAGATTGGCTACGTTTACATGCACAATTTTTGGTTCAATTGGACTGAATTCATTCCGATTGATGAATCTGAATGTAGTGTTTACATGAACGCTAAATAAAGTGATCGGGTTGATGTGTGCGATGTTATGTCACAAGCTTCAAATCGGAATTGATTTTTTTTACATGCGCACACTGCACAAATATACAGATTCTTACTGTTTGCACATAGTAACCACTCTCCTCCACAGTTTCTCAACCCCCTACATTGCGAGTAAATCACTCGCATATGCGACTAAATCTTCCAGGGTTGTTTCTTTATTTGTTTTTAACAGCAGAAGTCATATTTATTCATTTATATACATATAAACCGCTGTGCCGTGCTGCTAATATTTATCACGCAGTAAAAATGCCCCTCCCCGCGCCCAAAACGGGTTGCCTGTGGATGAGAATCCAAAACAAAGACTGGTGGGTGGTTGTCCTGCTCCACTTCACAGTTGCCGAGTGAAAGGAGA
>NW_015554097.1:946070-954977 GCF_001515605.1 Sinocyclocheilus anshuiensis
CTTCACAGTTGCCGAGTGAAAGGAGAGTTTTATAATGACAAGACATGCATTTATACAACACTTTATTCAAAAGAAAGAACCGCTCGTTCCGCGCGTCATACATCATTACGTTATTTCTGCGTCATTGCACATGCGCAGTCCTTTCAGTTTCGGGGTTCAATCCAATCGAGTGTTTACATGCACTCTCAATCGTATTAGAAAAGGAATAAACCACCCCCTTCAATCCGATCGAAATTTCATTCCGATCGAGCTCAGTCGGATCGATTAAGGTGTTTACATGAAGGCTTTTCAGTCCGATTGAGCCGTCAATCCGATTACAAACGGATTATTTGGTTGCATGTAAACGTAGCCATTGTAGGTTGATGACACCTCTTAGACACACTCTTGTGGATGTTTCTAAGACTTGTGTTCATTTTGTAATCACAGAGAAAAGACTCACAAAAGCATTGTGAGCCTAAGTTCATCGTAAACCAGTTGCACCAAAGGTCATACGGTCTACTTAGGCTCACAGTGCTTTTTGGAAACGTGGCCCACTGGCACTGTTGCCAACTCTCGCAAGATAAACAAGCAACTGCATCTTAAAAAACAAGCCCAAAACAAGCCCAATATTTTTTGATTATTTATTATCATCAATATTATTTATTATCAATTATTTATTACCAATAAATGAGCCTGCAACATGTTAAAGTGAGAACAAAACCCATCTCCAATCACCTGTGAGCAGAATAGGATTGGAGAGATGGAAAAGGAGAAAAACACAAGAGCTTCAAAGGGGAGCTGTAACAGCCACATATTTATAGCCTACTAAAATATAGGCTATTCGAACCAAATGTATATACTCTTAGTATTAGTATAGAACCGCAACCCGCGACCCGGGATTTTTTTCACGCAACTTTACAAAAAAAGAAGCCCAAAGTCACGTATAATACGCGGACTTTGCAACTCTGCCCACTGGCATAAAGTTGGCTTGACGTTTGACGTTCGATATTCGCAAGTTTGGGTCCATCTCTAAAGTTACATACGACATTGGTATACACGTTTTGGTATAGATGTTAGATTTTTGATATTTATTAAAATAAACTGTTAAATGATTTCTAAATATTGCTAAATATGCCTGACTCATAGATGAACACTTTGGTTTTGTGACTGTAAGTCATTCTCTTCGAATGCTATTGAAGTTAGAAGCATGTATACCAATGTTGTATTTAACTTTAGAGATCGTCCCAAAACTTGCGAATAAAGCCAACTTTAACGTCAACTGCCAGTGGGCTGCGTTTGGTCCTTTGATGCAACTGGTTTACAATAAACTTATGCTCACAATGCTTTTGGGAGTCAAGATTTTCTCTGTGATTACAAAATGGACACAACCACAGAGTGTGTCTAGAGGCATCCTCAACCTAGAATCTCATTGATGATGTTGATGGTTCTGGGCTTAATGACGAAACTATGAGGATAAGTAGCTGAATTCAGTCGCTATAAAATAATTTGACATCATAATGTGAATCTGTGAAAATATCTCTCCAGTTGATATGACACATCCAGTACCAAACGCTCACTCCACAACAAATCCGCAAGTTTAGGGACCATCTCTAAAGTTACATACGACATTGGTATACATGTTTTGGTATACATGTTAGATTTTTAATATTTATTAAAATAAACTGTTAAATAATTTCTAAATATTGCTAAACATACCTGAGAAATAATGTAAACGAAATGTTTACAAACACACAACTCCACAACAAATCCTTTAAATTTAGTAGCATTCAGAACAGAAAAGGAAGGAAAATATAAGTATAAAACAACCAGAAATTATAGTCTCATTTACTATAAACAATATTTATTATAAGCATAAACAAATTCATTTAAAGCGAAACTGAATCTAGCAGTGTGCGGGAAATGCAATAATCCAAATGTGCGTGCAATGCGCTTGACATTAATTGGTTTATATAAATCACTTTGGAATATAATTCGCAACATGTTTCAGATGATAAAAAACGTGATATATAATTATAGACACGTATACAGACACGTAAAGAAACGGCCGCGAACACACGTGCCACAAACACGCACAGAAAATTTGTGCTGATCCACGACATTATCAGTTTTCAATTCTCAATAACATTTCTCAATATTCACTGTTTTTGAAGAAGGTTCACTTACAGATTGTTTATTGGTAGAGATGCTGCTGCCGAAAAATGTTGAGAAACAAACATGCAGTACTCTGGTAATTCACACAAGCTTAATCTCTCTCTCTTTCTCTCTCTCTCTCTCTCTTTCATAACTGCATTAGTCTGCATACTAGTATTAAAATAAATGACAATCATTTGTAACCAGCAACGGGATTCTGTGATAGAAAAGTCTGTAAAAAGTTACATGAATTATGATTTATTTTTGTTTGCTGTTTTGGGGTGGTAATATTATATATTCTATATTGATAGGCAAGGGGGACCCAAACATTTATTTTGCCTATGTTGCAATAAGAGGTAAATCTGGCCCTGATATCTGAACACATTCTAATTCTGACTGAATATACTTAATACTGTATGTGACCGTTATATACAGCACTGCAGGCTACAGCGCCATCTATTGGATTTAGCTGATATTGCATCAAATTAGTAATTTTGGACCAGGACGGGCCAGATGATAGTACCCAGTGAGCCATATATGACCCACGGGCCGTAGATTCCTCACCTCAGCTCTAAGAGCGTGAGCCGGGTTAGAGTGGATTGGGACCTTGCTCACCATCTGGATTGGGGAGCGCTAGAAGGGTGATGACCTGCGGGTGGAGAGCACTTTCGGCACATAGCCGTGTCTTGGTTTGAGGACGACTCTACAGTCATTAGGCCCAAACTCAAGACAGGAAGCACTGACTGACAGTGATTGCAGGTCACCCACTCGCTTTACCAATGCTAAAGCCAAAAGGAGGGCGGTCTTAAGCGACAGGGGCACAGTATATGGCTGAGGCAGATTCAATCTCCAAGTTTTCTTCAGAAACTTAACAACTAAGACGTTTCTGCCGACTGATTTGTATTGAGAATGATTTGTCATGATGGCTGCCACAAACACTTAGAGCGTGGAAGGGGTGCACCCCTTATCCAACAGCTCTAGTAGAAAGGTTAACATGTGGGACACTTCACAAGAGGACAGGTCCTCGTTCCGTGCTGTACACCAGTCAGAGAAGACTGACCACTTAAGGGCATAAAGACGTCTTGTAGACGGAGCTCTAGCCTCCAAAATGGTATTAGTTACACTCTCGAGGAGCTGCAAAGACTCCCGTCGAGGGCCCAAACATGAAGGTTCCACAGCTCTGGTTGGGGATGCCAAATCATGCCCTTCACTTGTGAGAGAAGGTCCTCCCTCAGTGATATCGGCCAAGGGGCTGCCGATAGCAGCGGAATCAACTCGGGGAAACACATCTGATTCCCTCCAGAGTGGGGCCACCAGAAGGACTGAGCATCTGACTTCCCTGACCCATCTGATGACCTGAGGAAGCAGGGCAACCAGTGGGAAAGCGTACAGACGAGTGCTGGGCCAATTGTGGGCCAGGGCATCTTGCTGTCTCGAAAAGTAGATTGGGCAGTGAAAGTTGTCTTCTGAGGCGAAGAGGTCCACCTCTGCCCTCCTGAAGACAGACCAAATAATTTGCACTGTTTGGGGATGTGGCTTTGGGCTTTGAGCCAGTACTGAAGTGGCCGCATGTTGAGCAGGGCCAGAGGAATCACATACCGCTTTTCCACCGGGGCTGGTGCTGGTGCCGGAGCCGGAGCCGGAGCCGGAACCCAATTGGGAACTGGGCTGCACTTTTACACTCAAAAAAATCCTGGGCCGGTACCCAGTTCCTGATTCCGAACCGGCCCCCTAAACCTTGCTGGTCTCAAACAAGGGAACCTATGACGTCAGTAGGCAGAGCTTCCACTAAAGACTAAAGACAGTTTGAAAGGAGCCATTTTTAAAAGCCTCTCTCTCTCTCTCTCTCTCTCTCTCAACTGCATAATATTGATACAAGACATGCAGGTTATTTTTCAGCACCGGGAAACCAGGACGTTTGGTCACCCTGTGTGTTTGAATTTTAAAGCCTATTACACACTATAGCTAACAATAAGTAGCTACTGATACTACATCTCACCTGATAACTGTAGCTCTTGAGCGATCCGCTGTAAAATATAATCTCGGACGACTCATGGTACACACTGCATGACATCATACATGCTGTTTCTGCCAAAGTTCAGCGAGTTACTCTAGACCTATCTTGTTTTCATGAAAGAATTTGAGCAATCTTTCATTGATCCAATTGTCTAAGAACAAAAAAGCTTTTAAAACTTTATCTGTTTGTAACTCTTTTCCTATCTTAAATGACATGCAAGTCTCAAATTGTTTTTTATTTCAGTTTGTAATGTATTAAACATCCCCTTTTTCTTTTATTTTATTTTGTTGTCATTGTCTATAATTTTTTTGTTGATGGTTGTATTACTGTTTGTATACAGTTTGAGCATTAATAAAAAAAATAAATAAAAAAAGTTCAGCGAGTTTGGTTTTCCTCAGCTCTTAAATGGTCAACTACAGATAGATCAACAAATCAGTTCACGATTTCACGGTTCACCTCACGAATTCAAGCCGACAGCTCCCGTTCTTTTTCGACATGTTTAAAAATGATCGGGAGCTTGTGAGGCGCTTGGCTCAGCTCGTAAATACCTCTCACACGATGCGAGCCACGACCATACGAGCATCAATGTTTTCCACGCGATTTCTCCCGATGGGAAAAAAAATTACATACGAGCTCATATGACAGCAAAAATCGCACCGTGTACACCCGGCTTTAGGAAAGACTGACGAGTCTAGGAAGGCCACCTTGTCAGCGACCCTGATCTCTGTCAAATTCAGCCAAAGGTGGCGCTCCAGCATCAGTTCGCAGTCCATGCTGGGCCGTCTTGTCTGAGTCAGAGGCAGGGTTTCGGGCTCTTCACCTGAACACGCCCACTCTTCAGCATCTGAAGCCGTTAATGACAAGCAGTCATCAACGACGGCTTCCTCTTCAGATGTGCAAAAGGAAATCAAGCCATTCATCAAGGGGCGCTGATCCTCAAGTGTAAAGCACACAGGTAAATCAAGGCATTGGGCAGTTGCGCCAGCGAGAGTTCACTCGAGCCCAGTGTTAAAGCCCCACTGCTCTGCTTTTTTTTTTTTTTCTCCTAGGGGAGAGAGGAAACGGGAGAGCAGAGCAGGGAGGCGATCCATGAGTGGAGAAGGGTGAGACTCATGCTCTCACAGTGAGAGCATGCTGTCTCATTGAGCGCATCCTCTGCATGGGCGCTGCCCAGACAGGCGACGCACTCACTGTTCCCATTTGCATCATGCAGGGGTTCCCTGCATGAGCCACACTCACGGTGCGACATTTGTAGCAACGTCACTTCACATTTGCTCAGAAATTTGCTCTTAAATGTGTCGGATGGCCACAGGGGAAGGCTTCTGGCTTCTGGCTTCTTCCGCTGCCGGGGGCTCCTTCTACGGCGCGAGCATCAGGCTGATCTGAGTTTCTTCCTTCTTCGGCTTCTTGCTTGCAGAGTCAGTGAGGAGATGATCTTCGTCGCTGAAGGAGAAAAATTCTGACGAAATGGCGCTCAGAGCCGACTTATATAGAGGTCGGGTCCTCACCTTTTGGCGGGTTGAAGCGCCATTGGTTCGTACAGCTACACGAACATGAACAAATCAGGCTTCAGTAGCTGCACTTTTACACTCAAAAAAATCCTGGGCCGGTACCCAGTTCCTGATTCCGAACCAGCCCCCTAAACCTTGCTGGTCTCAAACAAGGGAACCTATGACGTCAGTAGGCAGAGCTTCCACTAAAGACTAAAGACAGTTTGAAAGGAGCCATTTTTAAAAGCCTCTCTCTCTCTCTCTCTCTCTCTCTCAACTGCATAATATTGATACAAGACATGCAGGTTATTTTTCAGCACCGGGAAACCAGGACGTTTGGTCACCCTGTGTGTTTGAATTTTAAAGCCTATTACACACTATAGCTAACAATAAGTAGCTACTGATACTACATCTCACCTGATAACTGTAGCTCTTGAGCGATCCGCTGTAAAATATAATCTCGGACGACTCATGGTACACACTGCATGACATCATACATGCTGTTTCTGCCAAAGTTCAGCGAGTTACTCTAGACCTATCTTGTTTTCATGAAAGAATTTGAGCAATCTTTCATTGATCCAATTGTCTAAGAACAAAAAAGCTTTTAAAACTTTATCTGTTTGTAACTCTTTTCCTATCTTAAATGACATGCAAGTCTCAAATTGTTTTTTATTTCAGTTTGTAATGTATTAAACATCCCCTTTTTCTTTTATTTTATTTTGTTGTCATTGTCTATAATTTTTTTGTTGATGGTTGTATTACTGTTTGTATACAGTTTGAGCATTAATAAAAAAAATAAATAAAAAAAGTTCAGCGAGTTTGGTTTTCCTCAGCTCTTAAATGGTCAACTACAGATAGATCAACAAATCAGTTCACGATTTCACGGTTCACCTCACGAATTCAAGCCGACAGCTCCCGTTCTTTTTCGACATGTTTAAAAATGATCGGGAGCTTGTGAGGCGCTTGGCTCAGCTCGTAAATACCTCTCACACGATGCGAGCCACGACCATACGAGCATCAATGTTTTCCACGCGATTTCTCCCGATGGGAAAAAAAATTACATACGAGCTCATATGACAGCAAAAATCGCACCGTGTACACCCGGCTTTAGGAAAGACTGACGAGTCTAGGAAGGCCACCTTGTCAGCGACCCTGATCTCTGTCAAATTCAGCCAAAGGTGGCGCTCCAGCATCAGTTCGCAGTCCATGCTGGGCCGTCTTGTCTGAGTCAGAGGCAGGGTTTCGGGCTCTTCACCTGAACACGCCCACTCTTCAGCATCTGAAGCCGTTAATGACAAGCAGTCATCAACGACGGCTTCCTCTTCAGATGTGCAAAAGGAAATCAAGCCATTCATCAAGGGGCGCTGATCCTCAAGTGTAAAGCACACAGGTAAATCAAGGCATTGGGCAGTTGCGCCAGCGAGAGTTCACTCGAGCCCAGTGTTAAAGCCCCACTGCTCTGCTTTTTTTTTTTTTTCTCCTAGGGGAGAGAGGAAACGGGAGAGCAGAGCAGGGAGGCGATCCATGAGTGGAGAAGGGTGAGACTCATGCTCTCACAGTGAGAGCATGCTGTCTCATTGAGCGCATCCTCTGCATGGGCGCTGCCCAGACAGGCGACGCACTCACTGTTCCCATTTGCATCATGCAGGGGTTCCCTGCATGAGCCACACTCACGGTGCGACATTTGTAGCAACGTCACTTCACATTTGCTCAGAAATTTGCTCTTAAATGTGTCGGATGGCCACAGGGGAAGGCTTCTGGCTTCTGGCTTCTTCCGCTGCCGGGGGCTCCTTCTACGGCGCGAGCATCAGGCTGATCTGAGTTTCTTCCTTCTTCGGCTTCTTGCTTGCAGAGTCAGTGAGGAGATGATCTTCGTTGCTGAAGGAGAAAAATTCTGACGAAATGGTGCTCAGAGCTGACTTGTATAGAGGTCGGCTCCTCCGCTTTTGGCGGGTTGAAGCGCCATTGGTTCGTGCAACTACAAGAATGTGAACAAGTCAGGCTTCAGTATCAGAGTAAACAGGAGTTTCCCCATAAGTGTGTCAATGCAATGGGAGAGACCGTTCAGGAGGGAACTCTGATCTCTATCGTTAGTTCCTTTCTATCTGATGCTTCTGCGTGAACTCGCAACCAATGATTCACTGGAGCTCCGCAAGGACCGCCTCCCTCATTTCCATGTTGCACATGGAAAAGTAAAAATAAATAAATTAATAAATAAATAAATCTGGAAATAAATACATGTGGGAATAAATAAACATAAAAAATAAATAAATAAATACATAAATAAAATAAATATAAAATAAATGAAATAATAAGTAAATAAAAGTTAAAAATAATAAAAAATAAATGTAAAAATAAATACAGAAAATAATACATAAAGGAGAAAGGTAATAATCAAATAAGGATTAAATTTTATTACAAATGAACAAATTAATTTGTTTTTATCAAGTAATTTATTTATTTATCTATACATATATATATACACACACATATATATATATGCACACATTTCTGCATGTTTGGTCCTCCATAGTTACTGTATTTTTTTTATAAATACAGCCTTGGTGAGACTTCTTTCAAAAAAGAAAAAACAAGAAAAACACCCCCAAATTTTTGCACATTAGTTTATATTATATAGTTCTATACAATCATGTGTTTTACATGATTCCCCTTTATGTTCCCCCTCTGATGAAGGCCCTAATTGAAAGTGGTATTTTTGCCATTATTCTTGTCAATTTATATTTCTAGGAAAGAAAATCACCTTCATCTTTCTCTAATATGTTTGAGAAAATTCTTGTTTTCTCTTCATCCTGGTTCAACAGTTCAGTCAGCACAGGCAGGCCTCAGTGGTTCTGACATAATTTTAGAATTGATTTCCATAAAAAAATTATTTACTTTTTCTTCTCATTGGGAAATAATCTCGCTCAGAATACAGATACTTTGCAAGCTTCTTCTGAAGGCACTTTATGAGAGAACTCACCAGGCTCTGATCTGTCTGCACCTTCAATGCACGAGTAACACGTTTAATTGATATGTGGTAATGGTGTCAAAGTACCAGAGGGCACATACACACACACACACACACACACACACACACACACACACCGGTGGTCTGAGGTATGCAATAAGAGGCAGAGTTTGGGAGGCCTGAGCATAATTAATACCTTCAATGTGGTTACAGAAAAGCCAGAGTTACTGACTATTTTTTGCTAAATTTAATAAAATAAAAACATGTTTTTATGTTTTCATGTGCATGTGTGTGCCCGGCTT
>NW_015554097.1:955125-959177 GCF_001515605.1 Sinocyclocheilus anshuiensis
ACACACACACACACACACACACACACACACACACACACACACACACACACACACACAAACTCACACACTTACAGTGTTAGCATATAGGGAGCAAATGTCATTTACACTAAGCGAAGGCTGAATTCTCTGAGAGTCACGACATCTTGACATAGCCCCAGCAGTGACACACTGCTGATCAGAAGGTAGGTTTTTTTATCCCAGGGGTATGCTGTTCATTTGCACTCTGCTACTTGGGTGTGGATTTCAGAGTGGAACTTCAAGCTGCTACCAAACTTAACTTTTGTTCATTAGTTCAAGTCAGCTCTTTTCATTTTTAATTTTAATTATTTTTCCAAAGACCGCTATTTGGAAATGTGAAATTTAAGCTTTAATGAGTACAGTTAATTAATGACATAATACAATGAGGTGGTATTTCTTTTCCTGTGGCCTTTTTTTCTTCTTCTGGTATTTCTACTGAAATCAAAATCATGGAATCATTACCTTTCCTTATAAATAATGGCATTACATGTAATTTAAAAACAAATGCATCATTCTGTTCAGTTATCACTGCTGCTAATGAATATTCTTTAAACATTTAATATTAAGTTTCTTTTAAAAGGATAGTTCCCACAAAAAATAACCAGAAAAAAAAAATCCAAATAATTATTCACTCAGAATGGGGAAAAAAAAGAAAGAAAAATTCTGATGAATGTTTCATCTGTTTTTGTATATAATCTACAATGTGAGTAAATCACTCGCATGCGACTTAATCTTCACTCTGGTCGATTAAATTATATCTAACATTAGCCATTGGCTAATAAATTCTTAGATTTTACTCGCCAGTGTGTGAGTTGGAGGCTAAGTATAAGCTTAGTACAGATATATTTTTACTCGCCAAACACTCTGACTGAGCACTTGAGAGTTTCACTCTCCGTCAAGCGATTCATCTCATTGGATGTGCAGCGTACCTCTATTTGACTTACCGTAAACTCTAGTGTGAAGGCGCATGACTCGCCGCTTCTTTGCTGATAGCGTTGTTTCTCAAACACATGCAAAGACAGAGCAAGAGTTTTACATACCATGCAGAATCGACGCACTACATGTAAACGATATTCTTTGTTGTATTTTCCTGTCAAAATAACGGAGTTAATTTAGAATTATTCAGCTTTTAAGAACAAGCAGAAGATATATATATATATATATATATACATTGGCTGGCGATCACCTATTATCGTATAATACTTGATTATCATATTATAATGCTTGACTGACTGATGTTAAGAGTGTACTTTCAGATATTTAAAAAACTGTGCATATATATATATATATATATATATATATATATATATATATAAGTCTGGGGAGTAAACAAAAAATGTACTAGCCAATGGTGATTCTGTTGCCAAGGTGTGTGTAGAGGGTTGCATATACTGTAATTAAAATCAGTGGAGTCCAAAAGAGAAAAAAAGGTTTCTGCAGAAGAAATAAATTCATACAGGTTTGGAACGACATGAGGGTGAGTAAATAATTTCAGAATTTTCATTTTTTGGGTGAACTATACCTTTAAATTTAGAAATGCAATATTATTAATAAGTTATTGACAAAATGAGAGGCTGCCAGTTTGATTTCTGAATTGCCATCATCATCATCATCTGAATATGGGTAAGACGCAATCAGTAAGGTGAGAAAAAGGTGAAAGCATGGTAATCAAAGACCAGATGTCAGGTATTATTATCTTTAAATGTGGCGTATGCATTAAGAGGTGTCTAACCTGATAATGAAAGTCTAAGGGTGCCTCTGGCAAGCCTTGCATGTGAGACAAAGAACTAAAAGCATTTAAACATAATCACAACTTGTTAAAACTTCTTTGAAATGGAGAGAAAACCCCACCGCCAAAAGCTCATGCTGATATTTGTATTATGCAAATTAATATTTCATCTGTTTCAACTGGGGATCTGAATCTTGTGAATGCAACATAATAAAACCAAGAGATACTGTATTTGGGTCTTTCTACATCCTGCACAAAACCACGTATCCAATCAGTGTATTGCATGAATAGTTTCTCATAACTTAATTCCTCCAATTCAGAAACCATTGTGTGCTCTTTTTAGCATCCATATTTTAGAAATACATATAATGTAAGTGGCCATTTCCTATTTGGCCAAAAGTCTGATGTCCTTTCAGGAGCAGGACATAAAGAAATGCTCGGGGACGTGCCTTGCAAGTACTTGAAAAACAAAGGGAATATAAGGGGTAAAGTAAAACATTATCACAATAATGCTGTGTTTTCAGGGGGTCACTGTTAAAAGCACTAAATTGAGGGACAAGCAAAAAGCTTTGGTTTAGTACTTTGCCTCGCACCCTGTTGTCTGAAATGGGACAGGAAAAAGAGCTCTCTCGCAGCATTAAACCATTATATGTGTGCCATCTTCTCTTTTCAGACACGATTTGAAAAAAAAATAAAATCTGTGCAGATGGAATGCATCAGGACCGATGTTTTCTTTCAAAATCCCCCAAATCCTTGTAGCAACAAGCTGCACTTTGCACCTTATTGTAATATTCCTTTGTATGGTATTTTGTGTAAAGCGCCAACATTTACATCAGTATATTTGCTTTTATAGGGTTTCAAAAATCCTGTAAATGTTGTTCTTGTCAGAACAGTTCCCATCAGTCCTTCGCAGTCGCTTTGCTCTGGAACTACCGAGCGGCCTTAATTTCAACAGCCGAGCATAAATCAAAGAGCCCAGGGTAACGTTTCAAAGAGAACTCCCACAGAATGGTCATTTACAGGCCTATAGCTTATATTTGTCTGGTTAAGACACACGCCCTGAGGCAGGTTACCTTCCTTAACAGTGGTGTTGTCTTGAACGTCAAGAGGAACCCTCTGTACCCACAATTCATTTCCCTCTCAGTCACGCCACCCTGTTGGCAGCCTGACAGAATTGGCCGGGACCCGAAAAGCTGTCTCTGTGTGAATGGACATCTATTTTCACTACTCAGTGGGACTGCCAATTCACCTGGGCACGTTTCCATGCTGCTGTCTTCAAAGGACGCAGGCCTCATGCTGAAACACATCAAGTAAGACTTCATTTCACTAAAGATTAGGAGGTCTACCACAATATTTCGACGTCCTATAATTCTCATTAAAGTTAGTTACATGTGTGTAAATATATCAACAAATTTTACTGACACCTCAGCCCAGGCTGTGCTTTGATGGCGTTTCGGTGTTCGTTTTCAAGCTGTGAAAAGTGAATGAAGGGCATTAGTTAGTGACATTTAGAATTGCTGTACTGCCTGGCAGTGCATTTGAGCACCGTGAATGGACACAGCTTATACATACAGCCACATCCTATACACAACCACGTCCTAACCAATCAACGGTTTCCGGCTACAAGCAATTTGTTTTTCCATGCTGTTTAATGTACAGTTATACATAGCACAGTTTTAGACCAATATGATTTTACGGTGTGTGGAGCTACTGATCCCATAGTGCAATGCTGCTTAAATATAAATCAACTGGCTGATTAAAATAAAATTTCAAATTGAAATTGAAGAGCTTTTATCGCTTGTGCAGTTTATTGCATAATTTCATCTGGTTAGGACATGCCTGTCACACACAGGCAAGAGACAAGAGGAGTTCAGGTAAACAGAGGGGTTTATTGTCAATGTGGTGCTGGTTAGGATCGAAGGCAGGTGAGCAAGAGAGATATGAGAGAGTTCTGGGGATCTTAGCTTCTTGGTAATCTGGGTGTGATAGTAGTAGGAATCCTGGAGATGAACCGGGGCTGAGGAGAATCAGAAGAGCGGAGACTGAATGTACTTCTGGAGGTAAGGAAACAACAGTTAGTAAAGCTTGTAATGAGTCTGGCAATGTTCAGGTAGTGAACGGTAGACCGGACACTGGAATGCTGAGTGGAGTGAGAAGATATAGCGGGCTTAATTGGTGATGCAGGTGCAGGTGATCAGAATTCGGGTGATTGGGATCTGGTGTGTGTCGGAGGAGGTGACTGTGCTGACGTGAGTGATTGCGATGATCTCCTGACATTACCCCCTCCTCCAGGGGCGGCTCCTGA
>NW_015554097.1:960273-979447 GCF_001515605.1 Sinocyclocheilus anshuiensis
GCAGGTGATCAGAATTCGGGTGATTGGGATCTGGTGTGTGTCGGAGGAGGTGACTGTGCTGACGTGAGTGATTTTGATGATCTCCTGACAATGCCATTATGTCCCACGTTGTTATTTACACTACTGTTTAAAAATGTGGGATAAAATTGTTTAATGTCTCTGAAATGTCTCTTATGTTCACCACGGATGCATTATATGATCAAAAAATACAGTAAAAACAGTAATTGTAACGGGGCTGACGAGACGTGAGACGTGTGGATCCATCTGCAGGCTTTATTAAAGAGACTGTGCGAGAGTCAATGTAATGGAAAGGGTGACCTCTGGTGGTGAATAAACGGAAGTCCATGGACCGAATTCGTGACAGTAATATTGTGAAACAGTAATATTTACAATTCAAGTTTTCTATTTTAGTATACTTTAATCAAATTTAATTTATTCTTGAATTTATACATGGACTTTCAGCAGCCATTACTTCAGTCTTACATGATCCTTCAGAAAAATATGAATATGCTAATTTAGGAATTGCCACAAAACTGATAGAATTCATTAGTCACCACAGAATCACTGTTCATTAAAGTTTTGCATAATTTTTGTGTCCTAATATACCTGCGGTGGATCATTCTGTCCTTAGTTCTGTGTTCTTAGTTTAAACTGAAACTTGCATTCAATTTTTCAAACGAATGTCATGACCCACTTTGTCTCAATTTAGTAATTTACACTTCAGGTAATTCTGCCATATGAACCTCCTGAATTCAACTGTGTGACTTAGCTAACAGAGAATGCGTGATATACATAATTACATGAGCAACCTGGAACAATATCACTCTGGTGTTTTGACCATACGCGTAAATGTGCATTATATCTGTGCGTCACAGCAATTAGTGTTTCTCTGTTGCAAATCAAGACCCGAGGAACAGATGTGAATGGTGTCTTTGTGACATTTAATTTCTTTTCTGTCACTAACGTCTGTAATTGAATACAATGCTAAGAATGTTAGCTGTGCGGCTCAGACAGCTGTGTAATTCAAGCCACCTGGGCTCCCAGGACAGAGAAAGTGAGGGATATTGTTGTTGCACTTGACCTTCTATGGCTTTTTGAAGGGGCCTTTGGGCTATGATTCTTGGAATAATTGTTAAGATCAGGATACAGATACATGTCACTTTTCCAATCATCCACACACTGAGGGTTGGATTTACGGAACATCCTCGTGTATCAATGACTCTTGACACCTTTCACATTGTATTGAACGGATTAAATTGAGTAAAATATCAAATTAATGTGTTAACAAAAAAAAAAGAATAAATCTAATAATGGATAATGTAAACTGAAATATCTCTCTGAATGAGACTATAATCGTTTTTCATGTCAGGTAGGAGGACTCGGGGGAAACGCTTTAGACTAAAGCTATTGGCTTAATATAGACAGCCATTAGACTTTTCCAGGGGATTTCCAATGCTTGGCCAGTCTCTCCAGCTAATGGACGTTCAGGAAAATTGTGGCCAAAAGGTTAATAAGAGAATGACCATTTCTGTTTACCAAACTTATATCCTTTGGGACTCCTGACAGGGGAAAAAAACGAAAAAAACACTAAGGGTCCTTTAGAAAACTCACATAAACTAGTGTATTTGTAGTTTTTCCCCTTTTCTTTGTTTTCCTTATTACTGTTTAAATTAAAATAAGCAATACTGACTGAGGAAAACAACAGTATTTAATACTTGATTACATGAAACTGTAATTCTTGAGATATGGGACAAAACATGTGGCACATGTACCTGCCATTAGTTTTTAAAACATTTCAATTTCCATTCCATTTTCATTTTATATGTTATCACTTCTGTGTAGCCTGTTTTGCCCCATGTCTCAAGTATCAGTGAACTAAATGTGTCTGTCATGCATTTTCAGATTTAAACAAAAAAAAAATGAATACATGTTATTATTGAATTTTCCATAAAACATTTGTTATATTCAAATTTCTAGTATTAAATGTCTGTATAACCAAACTGTCACTAACCTAAATATTTAACTAAACATGCAGTCAGCTTTAAGAAAATGCAGCCCGTTTTGCTGTTATAAACCGCAAAGGTCATCAGTAGGTCATCGTGTACTCAGTAACTGTAAGTGCTGTAACTGTAAGTGCCAAGAAATAAGCATGGCCAACATGATTACTGTTGTGGTTTCCCCTCATAAGTCTCTGATAAAAGCAAGAATGTGAGAGAATTACTGTGAATTAGTTTGTCGCTTTGACCAGCCCAGAACGTCAAGTCTTAGCTGGATTTTGAAAAAGCATTTTCCTGCCAATTAGCCTCTATGCTCTGTGCTCCTGGCATCTCTCAAATTCTGCGCAACCTGTTGATGGCAATTTGTCACAATCTGCCACAGCAGTGCTATACAGAAAGTCCCTGGTGTGGCCTCTCAGAATGCCCCGCTGCAAAAACTCAGGTCCGTGGGAACAACAAATGGGAAGGAACGCAATGCCACTTCCCACAAGCAAAAGACAGCTGTAATCCTTCCCTAGATGGGCCGCATACGCACACACAAACACACACAGGGGGACAGTCATTCTTAAACACTTGGGATCAGGCATTGAAATATTGGGTACAAAGTGGGTACAGAAATGTAAAAAAGAAAAGAAAAATGAACAGCATACAAGTACCCAGAGGATGCAGATATGTTCTGCAAAACATCTTTAAATGTACAAACATATACAATACATTCACACACAAACACGTGACGTCTTCCCACTCGATTTCTGATAGCATGGGAGAATTTATGGTACTTCGGTTGCAGTGTCCTAGATTGGCTACGCACATTCATCACCCAAGCCCTCAGAAGGAAAAGCTGTGGCCACCGGCTGTCATTCAGCTCCGCTCCCACAGCGCCACAGTAGCACTGATAAAACAAACAGTGCTGGACTAGCAAAACCCACTCGTTAGACCACTCTCTTCTCTCTCTCTCCCGCTCTGTTCTCTAAGGGGGTGTAATCCTGAGGACTGGGTTACGGGCTTAAGGAGAAGGGTTGAGCGTCGTATGAGCTCACTAACCTCAGAGGAGCAGATCTAAGGCCAAAAGTGTAGAGAGGAAGCTGCTGGAACATTAATCTCATTCATTTAAGCACAGTCATCATTTTTCCTCTGCTGACTGCCTGCTCTCTTATACTGCGAGAGACGCATATAAGCTTACGTGCCACCACATGTACATATAAAAATGGCACTCGAGAAAAAAAAAAGAGAGAGAGAGAGAGAGAATCATTCTAATGTCATTCTGAACCTGACTTTCACAGTTCTCTAGAACACAAAACTAAGGTATGCTAAAGAATGAACTAGCACACTATTTAGTTAATTCATTACCATTAAAAGTTTAGGGTCAATAAGATTTTATTTCTACTTTTTAAGAAATTCATATTTTTAATCAGTAAGGACACATGTAATTAATCAAAAGTGACATTAAAAATTTTCCACTGTTACAAAAATGTTAATTTCAAATAAATTATGTTCTTTCTATTTATCAGAGAATCTACAAATGTATCATGGTTTCCACAAAAAAATATATATATATTAAGCAGCACAACACTTTTAAAAGCTGATAATAAGAAATGTTTCTTGAGCTACAAATCAGCATATTAAATGATTTCTGAAGATTCATGTGCTAATACCATTTTAAAATAGAAAACTGTTATTTTAAATTGTGATAATATTTCACAACATTACGGTTTTGCTACATACACAAACTCAGAATCGGTAGTGTATAATATAAAACATAAAATAATGATAAAATATTATTACTATACATAACATATATAATATTATAAAATTACAATTGAATGTATTATTATTTTTTTATATAAAAAAATGCATATGCATTGTAACAAAGTTCGTAGTCACGGGAAGAAGGAGGCGGGAACCGGCGAACATTTAAAACTTTAATAAAATAAACAAACACAAAACGAAAGTAAAGTGGCAGCCCCTCACGGACGACTGCCGCACACAAAACACAAAATAAAGTCCAGGCCTGGTCCTCTCTCGTCCAACACTGTCGTCACTCCTCCTTTTATCCTTCCGGAGCTCCTCCGTGGGACTCGAGACCGGTGAGTGGCGCAGGTGTCGTGCATTAGCATTTACTCCACCGGCCTCGCTCCGTTCCCACGGCTCTCGGCCCCGCCCCTCTCATCACATGCATATTTCAATGGACAGCAAAGGTAACAATTTTCAGTGCATAACTTAAGTTTCTCACCCAAAGCTATCATATGAGTTCAGACAAGTTGGAATACAGTGCATGAGTCAAATGGAGCACTTCTATGAATCTTTTATGGTACTTGTCATTTTGAAGCTTGACCGTCACCCTTCATTTATTATTAGTTTTATACTAATTATATGGAAAATCACAGCCTATATTCTTCAACATTTCCTATTTTGCGTTTCACAGAAGAAAGTCAAACAGGTTTGGAATGACATGAGTGAGTAAATGATGAGAACTTTTTTGGGTGAACTACTCCTTTAAAACAGGTCAACTAACCACCAGATTAGGCCAAAAAAATAGTTCCACTCAGATGGCTTTTTCCCTGTCCAAATCGCAGATGGTACCTGAACTAAATGCATAATCACTTTCCTGACTCTGGCACAAAATAAAACCGCATCAGCCCTCCGAGTGCACTCAGGTCATTCAGAACTGCGACTCCTGCACACGACCTGACTGATCAAAGAACACGGAGGAGCGCTACTCTCGCCTGAGAGCTCCTGGTTAAGATTGTCAAGGTACAGAGCTGCCCTCATGCAACCCGCTGTGAGTTAGTCACGCCTGGGAGAGGTGAAGAGAACCCCTCACTGTGAGCAAGGTATTGGTAATGAGGGGTGGGGAGAGAGGGCTATGGAGCGAGGAACAGCACAGAGAGCAAGAGTCATAGAAAGGCAATTAAGTGAGTATCACAGATACTGAGAGAGATTCCAAGGTGCTGAACCCTGGGTGGTAAAGATCAAGTGCTAGCAGGAAGTCATTTTGTGGTTGTAGTTGTATGATGAAGGGCAAGCGGAGCTACGGTGGGAGCTCATTATCTGACAGTGTATGATGACTAGCTGGGAGGACAAAGGAGCATGTGCTTTTGAATGCAGTTTTGAGTAAGAACACTTCTTAGACATCTGCAACTTCAGGCATCTGCAACAGTGCATTTGTCTTTCTCAAATACCGCTACTGGAAGAACCAACAAGTGGCTTTACTTGAACCTATAGAATTTTATCAGGGAGGAAGAAATGAGAAATCATTATGTTTAATTAAGCAATACCGCATAAACATGCTGTGTGGCCTTGTGTCAATAGCTGAATCAAAGCAATTCTGATATTCAGTACAGCACCATGATTGTGAGTGTGAGATTACTCTGTTCTATACAACTGTCTGACAAGTGTTCTATAAAGGTAATATCAAGTAATTTACATTTCAGACTCATTTTGGTCAGTTAGTTAGTTTGTCAATTAAGACCTTTTTTTCTCCACCAACAAAAATAGGTCCAAAAGTTGTGTTTATTACACGGAAATGGATACAAGAGTGGAGCAGACTGATTCAAATGTACCCTGAAATTTAAAATACACTACAATTCGAAAGTTTGGGGTTGGAAAGTTTTTTTAATGTTTTTGAAAGAAGTTTCTTATACTTACCAAGACTGCATTTATTTGTTTACAAATACAAAAAAGTGTCATTTTATGAAATTATACATTTTAAAATTATTTTAAAACTATTTTCTATTTGAATATTTCTATTTAATATTATATCATTTATTCCTGTGATGTAAAGCTGAATTTTCAGCAGTCATTACTCCAGTCTACAGTGTACTTGTCAAGATTCTTTAAAGGGGTCATATGATGCTGCTAAAAATAACATTATTTTGTGTATTTGGTGTAATGAAATGTTTATGCAGTTTAAAGTAAAATTGAAATCGCATCATATGACCCCTTTAATGAATAGTAAGTTAAAAAGAACAGCATTTATTTGAAATATTTTTTGTACAATTCAATGCATCCTCAAAAATATTCATTTCATAATAATAATAATAATAATATGCACAGAAACACATAGGGAAACAGCAAGGAATAAGACCCAAAATGAAAGCAAAAAAAAATAAAAAACAAAATAAAATAAAAATAAATAAATAAACTAATAAAAAGGAACTATGAACAGAAGTGTGAAGGTAACACATTTAGGATTCATAAGATTTATAAAACAAATAAATCATCTCTACACTAAACGATGATTTTACGGACCATGGAATGTCAAAACTATAAACGTTCATCTTTTAAATGGCCAAATAAGAAGCAGATGTCTTTCTAAAGCTACTCTTTGTCTCTTACTAGATAAATTCTTTGTCCGCTCATCCATTTCACCCCCTTTAGTTCACTAATAGCATTTAGTTAATCAGAGACAGGGACAAAAGCCAAAATTCCTGAAAGCAGAAAAAAAACCTCCTCATTCATAGTTGAATAGCAATTGCGGCCCATTTGGGAATTTAACGTTGGCTACGCCAATTGCGAGAAGCCTCTGCGAGATCTGCGCCACCTAGACATAGACATTAAAACTTGTATCTCTCACGCTGCAGAGCTGTAGCATGTCAGAGGGAGACTGTGTGCGGCTAGGTGACTCAGATTCTGAGGTGGGTGGTATGAGATCGGGGGACGTGGGTGGATGAATAGGCTGTCATCTCTGAAAAACATTCCTATGAGAATATAAGCCTCATAAGCAGTTCAAAACATCTCAAAACATCTCATTCCATTGACATGTTTGTAACAGGTTTTCGCAAATTAAAGCTATTAGCTGCTTCGGAACAGCACAAATTACTACAGTTGAGGGGGAAGCAAAGGTAAAAATTCAAAGGCCTGTTTGCTAAAAATTGTTGATGTGCTTGTAAAATCCCCGTACTTGAAATGTGTTTGGATCATCACGGTAGAGTATTATGAGGTTAAGAACACCTGCACTTACAAGACGAATCTCATTCCGTGCGTAACGCAAACCCACACATCCTATATGTGAGCACACACACTTGACAAGTCTCATTTAGGTGCATTTAGATAACAGAAGTAGAAACTCTTGGCTAACCTTTGGGATAAATGGACCACATTTTCGTTGGTAAAATGATGACAGACAGCGTAATGTGAGGATGCAGAAAAACATGCCTTACTAATGCATTAATTTCACTGTCATGTTACTAACTGAAATACACTCTGACAGACTGAAGTGACTAAGTAACATGGCGTGTATGAGGGAATATATCAGGCTAATCTTTGAATGTGGTTATAATTGGATAATTTGGCTGTCCTGAAAATAAATAAGTGATTCACCATGTTCAGGAAGACTGTCTTAAGGCTATGCAATGATTTTTTTTCTCTCTCTGATGATAAGGTCTTCACATGAATCCACTTGACATTTCTAATCTCAACTAGGTAAAGGCCAATGATAGTCTGGATGTAATGATAACTCATATCAGCACGTTCAATTCCCATTGAATTGAACACTCAAATTCCAAGACATTGTTTATCAGAAGAGCATTTCTTAGGACGGATGTGCCATCACATGCTAATTTAATCTAAAAAGGTTTACTGGTGCATAGCGTATTAATGTTTAGTTTCTGTACATACACTGTTAGACTTTTTATTGTATTTTTGCGGTAACTTACTGGCATTATCAAATACATCCATTACTTACTTATTTATTGTGCTTTATTCTGGAACATTACAACAACAAAAAATAGAGAACTGAATTCATAACAACAAATCAAAGCAGAGATCATGACAATATTGCAACAAAAAGAAATATGGCAACAAGCATCCCAGTTGGTCTTGGCTGCATGGCCTCCATAACCACTGACAGCAGATATGAAACAAAACAGAGGGGAAATGTGTGAGAAATGGCCATGAGTTTATCTCACCTAAATTTGTTAATGGACAGACAAGGTAACAACTTGTGCAACAGCAGTTATTCCCAATATAGTACTGTTTAAACCAGGGGTAGGGGGTATATATGCTTTCATGATAAACGTGACTCAATATTACATTGCGACTACACTAAAAAAGCTTTTACTGTTCTAAAAAACAGATTTATGAGCAGTATTGGATTTGAAGATGTTAGAAACACACGTCATTGTTGTCATGTGGTGAATTTGGCCAGTCGTGAGTGAAAAGTACTTACCACAGGAAAACTGGCAGCTGACGTCTGGCAATTCAGAGGGGAAGTCCGTTATGCGCGCACCCGACACAAGCCTCAGTTTATATAACCTCTGCCAGGTTGTTGCGTGGGCTTTGCGCGCGAATAAAATTAACATTTTGTGGGGTGTAAGCAAAGTTTATATATTTTATTTTTTAATCATTTTAAAAATGCATTTATTTCATTACACTTGAGCTTACCTAGACATTATATTGAGAATGCAGATTCATGTTTTTCATCTGCAGAACAATTTACAGTAGCACTACTGCTTTTGAGCAAACAGTAAAGTACCGCAAATTCCCATATACAGTAAATTACTGTAAATGGCATTAAAATACCCATTATTCAGTGCATATTACAGTAGTTAACCGTAAAACATATATATGGTAGTTTACTGGGCTTTTTTGCGGTAAGTAACTGTAAAATGACAGCAAAGTCTAACAGTGTACAATGGTCACACTTTATTCTGTTCATGAGAGACATGTGAACAGCAAAAAAGACTCTTCAATGCCTTTGAGAGGTCATTATTATTTGAGGTCATTACTCTACAAAGTGACTACAAGACGCCACGTGTAAGAAACCACCGTATAAGCATATGTTGCTCTTGTCAGTGTCCCAGTGCATGTGTAGGAAATTACTGGTGTACATGCCATTTCTTTGTGAATACACATCTCAGAGGCAGTATTGTGACCTTTTCAACTTGCGAGCATTTACATGGGAAAATGCCAGTCCTCTGAGCAACGATGAATGTGCTACCTCACAGAGTGACCTTCTGACTTATTCACTGCTTCGTAAAAAAGGGAAGAAAAGAAACATTTTAGGTCACAGGAAATATGCCCACTCTGCTGTGAGAATATGTGCAAAAATAAACAATGGAATATTTTGGCCGGTTCTGACTTCCGGGAATGCTTCTGTGCCACAGATCCAACATAAAAAAAAATAAAGCAGTAATCCATGTCTACCAGTAGTTCACAAAATGGTCTGTAAATTCTGTTCGTTTACCCTTTTGAATTTTGGATGAACTGTAGCAATTTCTCAGTAAGTCTCAGAGAACATTAAAACACTTAGCAGCTCTCTAATTTTTTTTCTTTAATTCTATAAAATTTGTTCTATAAACTTTAATTTTGTAACATTTAATTTTTAAACTTTTTAACTCAGATTTTTAAAACAATACCTTTATTGTTATCATCTTTGGTATGAACAGGCCTTTAGTCTCAATTCCAGATCATGAATAAATGAGCAATCAATATGTACGGTATATATCTGTCTGTATAGTATCATATTAAATAATAAATTGTTACGGACTGCTCAGAGACTGAGTGAGGATCCAAATGCAGTGTTTATTAGGAAAGTCCAGAATCGAAATCAGACAGCAGGCAAGGGTCAACACACAGGCAATCAGTCTGACTAAACAAGGCAGAGAACACAGGCAAAGAGTCCAAAAACCAAGATACATATAAACAGGAGAAACGCTCAGAGATGCAGTGTAACACTTACAAGACTTCGCAAAGAATGACAAACTAAACCAGACTTATATAGGGTGAGCAGACAGGGTAAATGAGACACAGGTGCAAACAGTGAGTGTTGATGAGTCTGGGCAAAGGATTATGGGAAATGAAGTTTTTGACAGAGTGGTAAAGTCTGGGATGGAGTGCCCTCTAGCGAAGCTCACGGGCACTCCAGCTAGAGATCATGACAAAAATAAGTCAATAATGTTAGCTGATGCTAACTGTCTAGCTAAATTGAGGTAATTTTTAAAAATAAAGTCCAAAAATTTGTATTCAACCCCCTAGATAGATTACATCTGAGGGAAAAAGAAAGAATGTGATGTTCAGAACAGAGCCGGAGGGAGAGAGGAGCCCAACGGAACCGGAGGGACGAGGCGAAGCCAGAGGAGTGTAGTCCTGAGGCGAAGGCGGGTCAACGAATGACCAAGGTGGAGCCGGAGGAATGAGGAAGCCCGGTGGAGCTGGTGGACTGATGGGCCACAGTGGAGATGAGGGAGCTTTGAGCCAAGGCAACACCAAAGGGTCGACGGACCGAAGTGGAGTCCAGGTCTCAAAGGCCGGAGACGGAGACCTGGGATCCTCCAATCCTGGTGTAGCTGAAGGCTGGCTGGCCCGAGGCGAATCCTGACCATTCACCACCCTTAAAGGATGACCTGACAGACAGACAGACAGACAGACAGACAAAAGCGGAGACAGAACAAACATCATGACAGGTAGAGGAGGAGGAGGGAGAGGGAGGTAGGGTGGGACAACAAGTTCATAATGCTCATTCAGCGTAGCAGAGCAGGTAGATAGTTCTGAAACGGCCTCCCTGGCCGTGATGGGACAATCAGAGAGTTCACATACGGCCTCCATTGGCAGAATAGGAGAGGCAGAGAGTTCACATACGGCCTCCATAGCCGTGACAGGAGAGGTAGAGAGTTCACATATGGCCTCCTTGGCCATGACTGGATAGACAGGGAGTTCACAAACCTCCTTGGCCGTGGCTGGACAGACAGAGAGTTCATAAACAGCCTCCTTGGCCGTGGCTGGACAGACAGATTGTTCACAGATGGCCTCCTTGGCCGTGAAGATGCTCCACTATCAGTCCATGGTGGAGTTGACGGGGGGGGAGGAACCATGAAGGTGACACTGGAGGTATCAGGGGTCCGACTGACGGAGACGGAGACGGAGCCGGTGGAAGGGGAGCCCAAGGCGGAGACAGAGAGCCGGGGTGACACTGAGGGATCGGAGGGCAATGGCGGAGCCGACAGCTCTGGCGAGCTGAAGGCTGGCTGGCCCGAGGCGAATCCTGACCAGTCACCACCCTTAAAGGATGACCTGAGGGACAGACAGACAAAAGCGGAGACAGAACAAACAGCATGACAGGTAGAGGAGGAGGAGGGAGAGGGAGGTTGGGTGGGACAACAAGTTCATAATAATGCTCATTCAGCGTAGCAGAGCAGGTAGATAGTTCTGAAACGGCCTCCCTGGCCGTGATGGGACAATCAGAGAGTTCATATACGGCCTCCATAGCCGTGACAGGAGAGGTAGAGAGTTCACATATGGCCTCCTTGGCCATGACTGGATAGACAGGGAGTTCACAAACCTCCTTGGCCGTGGCTGGACAGACAGAGAGTTCATAAACAGCCTCCTTGGCCGTGGCTGGACAGAAAGATTTCTGCAGCACAAGCCAACACCTCGAGAAGAGCTGAAGTGGGCGCTGCCACTTTGGGAGGTTCTGCAGTGACTGGCGCCACCTCTGGAGGTTCTGCAGCAGAAGTTGCCACTTCTGGGGGAGCTGGAGCAGACTATGGGACTGGAGCGGGCTCAGAAGGAGTAATTGAGCAGCGAGTAGCCCAAAAGCACAGGATAGCGACCCCCATTACAGGGAGCACTGAGTCTAGAGGAATAGTTTCTGGGCTGGCAGCCATTTTATGATCAGTCTCTGGGTTGGAGGCCATTTTGTGACAAGGCTCAGGAGTGGAGATTACTATGGGAGAATCGTTCTCCTCCTCTGCAATTCCCACGGTAAAAGGAGAGCCACTCAGCTGTAATGCTACATCAATATAATACTCCAGTGTCCAGTTCGTGTCATGCAGTGGCATGTTTGAACAGAGGTTCAGATAGGTCCCCTCGAAAAAATATCATTAAGCACATTTCATCTAAACGAGTCACGTGTGCCAGTTCAAGAAAATCCACAATATAATCCTCAGTGGAATGTGTACCTTGGCGGAGAAACATCATCTTTACTGCTAGATCCATTATCGGCAAAGTCTTCTGTTACGGACTGCTCAGAGACTGAGTGAGGATCCAAATGCAGTGTTTATTAGGAAAGTCCAGAATCGAAATCAGACAACAGGCAATCAGTCCGACTAAACAAGGCAGAGAACACAGGCAAAGAGTCCAAAAACCAAGATACACATAAACAGGAGAAACGCTCAGAGATGCAGTGTAACACTTACAAGACTTCGCAAAGAATGACCAACTAAACTGGACTTATATAGGGTGAGCAGACAGGGTAAATGAGACACAGGTGCAAACAGTGAGTGTTGACGAGTCCGGGCAAAGGATTATGGGAAATGAAGTTTTTGATGGAGTGGTAAAGTCTGGGATGAAGTGCCCTCTAGCGAAGCTCATGGGCACTCTAGCTAGAGATCATGACACAAATAAATAAATACAAATATTTTATATGTATTTTTTTTCCATGATCTACACCTAAAGGAATTAGACGTTTTGATAAAAATGGGACTTAATGTTAGACAAATACTATTTGCATATAGAAGTCTTAAAAGCATGGTAGCAAAAAAAAAAAAGCCAATTTAATTGAATTAATGACAACTGTACTTGGTCGGATAATCTTTGGCTAACAATATAAGTGGGGGAAAAAAATATTAACATATAATATGACTCATTTAATTGATCTAAGAGTTGGATTATTCCACTCCACAGGAAGGAGGTCAGTGACATATCGACAAGTGCACTAGCTACAATATCAGCTTTCAGACAGCACAGTAGAACAGCTGGTTGTTAATACAACTAAATTACCTAATTATTCAGGACATCATCCACACAAAAACTAGGCCAAGACTCTCTCTCGACTCTTCTATGGAGATAGAAGCTGTATGAACAAGTTCAGCCCATCTGTACTCCTACCCTGCTCTTAACCGCTCTCCGCCTGGCCACACTCGGTTGAACCCTGGCGGTTATCAACACGTCTCTCAGGAGTTAAAAGGCCGCCTGTGTTATTAGCAGAGAGCAAATTGAGATGTATGTATTATCTGCTGTGTCGCTGTCTCTGGGGAACCAGGGGTCTCAAAGAAGTGCATGTCAAATCCCACCAGGCATACAATGAAGATTCTTTCCCGAGCCTGCAGGGAACAGGGAGAGGGAGAGTCACTGGTGTCATCTCGGTACACGCCCCAGCCACTGAATCAGAGGGGTCCTGTCAAACCCCACCTGGAAGGAGCTTCTAGGAAGTGGCAGGGGAGAAACATGCTCTCTGCCACATGTGCATGTGGGACCGGTCTCCTAAGGAGCGCATGTACAGTAATCATCATCACTGCTGTCTTGAAAATGTGTAATCAGCTATTCAGGCTGGCTACAGTGGCTTTACAGTGTCTGTCTGACTTTGCTTGTGGTGAACACAAAAGATGCTCGCAGGGGAGTTGCTGAATTTCAAAGCAAGAGAGAAAAGGAAATCAAGGTTTATTGGGACTTCCTTTTTAATTACGATTTCTCACAAAAAGGTACTGTGGAAATACTATGGTTAAGCGATAGTATCAGATGGAACTGTCATGGTACTTTGATATGCAGCATGGTACTAAACGATTAACATATTCATGATGCTCATTGTATATTTCAAGTCACTGTGCATGTCCAAAAAACATGTAATACCATCATAAAACAGAGAATCCAGAAAATGTTAAACAGAATGTGGAATAAAGATATACTGTATAATAATTAATTAACATTATAATAAATCATTAACTAATGTTTTATGAATTCAATTGATTAGACATGCTTTTTATGATTAAAACTTAAACTATTAAATCAGAATAAAAAAAAATAAATAGGAAAAACATAATTTCATAGGGTCCTATAATAACACATAAGTATCAGTTACTGATTCAAGGAGCAAGGCCAGTTCATAATAGAAATTCACTCGAGAAACATACTTCTCAGTTAACACTGTTTTTGATTTACTACAAAGAACCAGCTCATAAAAGCTCAACTGCTTGAGAATCGGACTTCACTGGTCATGCTGTATGTTTTGTACTGAAAAGTAATACAAGGCACACTGTGTATTTTAGTATAGTGTTCTGTCTATAAATGGAGGAATGCACATGCAAGAAGCATAAACAGAACCAAAAATCATTGTTTCATTAAAATCACTGACACAATAATAATTTTAAAAAAAGTTCAAAGTTCAAAGCTTATCCCAGCTCAAAACTGTTCATATTTTCACTTAATCAGCTTTCATATAATATATACTGTATGTTCCTTTAGCTCAAGCATGGCACTAGCAACATCAAGGTCATGGGTTTAATTCCCAGGCAATTAAGTAACTATTAAAATGTGTAGCTTGAATGCAGTGTAAGCTGCTTTGGAGAAAAGTGTCTGCCAAATGCACAAATGCAAATGTAAAATTCCCAACATTACCAGTCTGTCCCTAAATTACTTTAAGGAAAAGTATGATGGCATTCTCCTTCCAAGGGGTATAACCCACTTTGCACCACACCATGCATCAAAACAGAGGCAACATTTTAATCCTACAAATTCACCATCCATTTTGAAATCATAGCACTGAAGCACTGCCCTGTGTCAGGTCCAGTGGGACACTGCAACAGATGGACTTGGTGCGCAGGTATGATTATGAGCAGAGCTGAAAAATCCCAAGAGATAATAATACAACAATTCCTGCTATAACTGTTAGCTTAGTGTCCCCAATGAATGATGGAGCATCTTTCAGAGATCAGAGGGAAAGTGTAATATGATTTGGAAACATTGTTACATATGCAAGTTACAAAGAAACATAACCGGGGCTTAAATTGTGTCTGAAGAAGTTGGATTCATATCCAGCACATGTGGAATAAGACTTGCCACCTATTTTACCTCATACAGCACAGAAATAAATATATGCTCTGACTGGAAATATACACTACCGTTCAAAAGTTTAGGGGCAGACGTCTCTCAGCCGCATTTATTTGATCAAAAAACAGAACAATAACATTGTGAAATAATATCACAATATAAAATAACTCTTTTCCATTTTAATGTAATTTAAAATATAATTTATTCATGTGATGGCAAAACTGCATTTTTACCAACCATTACTCCAGTCTTCAGTGTCACATGATAATTCAGAAATCATTCTAAATTGCTGATTTGGTTCTCAAGACAATTTTTTTTTTTTTTTATCTATGTGGAAAACAGTCGCGCTGCTTAATATTTTGTGGAAACTGTGAAACCTTTTTTTTTTTTACTAATAAAGAGAATGTTTTTTTTTACATTACAAATGTCTTTACTGTCACTATTGCTCAATTTATTACATCCTAGCTGAATAAAAGCATTGATTTCCCTTTTGAATGGTAGTTTATTCTATTATGAAAAATCAAGTATAATTACTCTAATAACATGCAATATCATAGAAAAATCAGCAATACAGTTCTTTGATAAACACATGTGTAGTTTCTGTACAACTTACTATAGCATAATATACAGACACAAGATAATTGCCGAGGTCTTTTTTAATTACAAAGGAGATAATCTTGCTTGGAAAAGAACTGCACCTGTTATACACTTGCATCTACACAGCAAGCGAGTCACAAAGTTACAAAACTACATCACTCCCACCATAATCAACAATTCTGTCTACACCAAGCATCCGCCATTTCACTATGTGCAGTGAGAACAGCTTTGAAGCTTTTAAAGAGAGTGAGATAATTGTTGATTTGCTGATTAGGTGTAAAACACACTCTTATGCATTTGCGTCTCTTTTACGTTTGTCATTTCATGTTAGAATATAGTATGCCCACCCTACGTAAGAAATGGCAAGTTCCCGCAACAGCTGCTGCTAGTCTGTCTCAGTATGACAGATTTTGGCACCTTAGCAGGAAACCGATGTATCCCTCGCTAAGGCAGATGGTAAGGAATCTCTTGTTTTAGCCGTGCTGAAAAGCACACGCAGCAGCTATAGAAATATCTGGCTTCAAGATGGGCTCTCTGACCTTCCGGTGGCACGCCGCCCACAGCCTGACACTCCCACTCAATGTGACTGGTAGGTCTTGGCTGAAGCAGGCACAGAGATAATTGTGCCTCGTGTCCATGTGAGAGAAAGATGTTTTTAAGGACCCTGTCTCTCGCTATTTCCAAAGTGGCTGACAGAACAAGAGTAATATTCTCTGGAAATCTGGCACATTTTGAAGGCCTCTTTCTTTTGGTAAAAGACACAGCAAGACACGTTTTTCTATGTCTGCAAGAGTTGACAAAGGCTGCACCTTGCGATTCATGGGGTCATGCTCTTGTTTCCATTCTCAGCGGCTTGAAAATTAAAATAAAAATTCTATCATCGTTTACTCATAAAATGTCATGTCATACAGGTTTGGAATGACATGAGGGTGAGTAAATGATGACAGAATTTTCATTTTTTGGGTGAACTATACCTTTAAAGGGTCATAAAAACCCCTGTTTCAGCACTGGTTAGTTCTCTCACCACAGTTTTAAAAAATGCTAAAAAAGTGGGCGTGGCACGCTTCGAGCGGAGGGGGAAGAGGGGAGACAGACAACACACACAGCTTCGGGTTCAGACAGTTTCATTTCACTCCCATCGAGTTAAAAACACAAATAAATGCACAGCCATTTGCACTCTGTATCTAAAACATACATGAACATGCTTTTGCACCTCTTATAACTTTTAAAGACTTATTCTTCGGCGATTATATAAGCCTTTTGACGGGTTGCGTCATGGAGCTGTAAAAACGGTTATACTCACTAAGTGAATGAATCACGTTTGTGCCGAAGCAAAAACAAACACTCTCCTTTGATTCATGAATGTTTCTCTCAGATAATGTACGCGATCTCACAATCTGAAGCGTCTGTCATAGCAAATCAACACAGGCTGTTGTGAATAATTAAGCAAAGCGTCTTCTCATAGGTTCAGAACACGCAGTCTCATGAATAATTTCATAGACACTGGCGCGTCATCGATGTACTATAGTCCACTGCCGCGTCACAAATTGTGACGTCAACACGATGTAGATTTTAAACCCGGTAGATGAAAATAGCGCAAAAAAAGCTTAAAATTAACCAGTTTTCTCCAATAGTTAAAATTATTGGATGCTAACATTGTTTTCTATGATGTGCAACACAAACACCTCTGCTAAAATCTCAGAAAAAGTAGTCTGGGATTTCACGACCCTTTAAGTTAATTGTTTTATAGTTAACAAGGCTGAATAAAAATGACAGTTTCATTTTATTTTATTTACTGCATCTTCAAAATGACTGAACTCATATTTTTGGTTATAGACACCCACTGGTTGTGTAGTGTTACCTGGGTTTTTTGAGTCCTGGAAGTCTTTGTACGGAGGACAACAGCAGCATGTGCTTGCAGGTCAGCGGTCAGGGTGAACTCTGTCATTGCTGAGGGAGACACAAATAAAAGCAGACCGTCTACCCTAGGGTGCTCCGTGTCTCTCAGTCAGGCCTCAATCTCTCACCCTGCCCTTGGTTCCTCTTCACACCCACGTCTGTCATGACAAACACATCACAATTAAGTTGCAATTATCTTACACGAGAGGATAAAACCTTGGCTGGCCTTCCTGAATCGCTGGTACAATCACTGGATGAAGCTTGGGTTCAAAAACATAGTCTTACCAAGTTACTTTCAAGATGGTTCACTCTTTTGGAGCTATCCATGCTGTAAACAGATGCAAAATAGATCAAAATCGGGGGTCAAAAATAAATACCCACTGTATATATGACAGCCATTTCTCACATGGTAACCACATGTGAGCATGCACAGACTAGCAGTTTTGTTTGAATCTGTCTATCAGTATTTTGAAGCAATTGTGCTCGACCTAAAGCGAAGCACTAGCCTAGAGGCAAAGGATAAATTAATTTTTGCACTATACAGTCCATAAAGCATGTAGAATTGTTCATCTCCATAAAATGCAAATAGACCCAGCACATCCTCCTACTCACGAGCAGTTGGTAAATCCTCGTAGGCTTTGAGAGAATGAAGACCTTTCTCTTCGGGTTGGTGATGGAGTTTTATTGTGACTGACAAGACTGTGTTTGAATGTGAGTGTCTCCTTGGTAACTGCATGCTTCATTTCAAAGCCTCGTTGCAAATATTTAATCACTTCAATCACCCAAATTAGCATGACAATTTAATCAACAACATAAACATTTCTTTCCCCTCCTTTACATGGCTGATTTGATCCTTGCGAAAAAGGGAGAGGTGGGATACATTGCCAGTGAAATAGAAAACAACAGTGGCCATATGCCAACAGAAGGAAGATCTCTCCAACTTGAAGGAGCTTAAGTCAGCTAAATGCTCCCGAGAAAATAAGTCTGTTCTTCAACTGCTTTTGATTTCTGTTTTTTAATTAAAAAATAAAAAAGGTGTGTGCTGGTGGTTTATATCTTTCCTCCTTCAATGATACATTATTTAATCCATTTTCAAAAGGCTCTGAAAAGATGACAGTCAGTATACATGGCGATACAACGCATAGAAAACATTGTAAACGCCTAGCCACAGTGCTTAAGTTCAAATGTTAAGCAACTTACATTTTAGGCACAATATGAGTTCCAAACAAAGCCAAAGTATAATCTATTGATGTGCATCTCCATGTAACACACAATATTGGTCTTTTGTTTTTCAGTAAATAAATGAGTGTTTTTGGACAAATTGGATGAGTGAATGATTAAATGACTTACCCATAAAGAGTCAGTTGTTCATTCCCGAATAAATTAGAACTAATCCAATCAAATGAATTCAATCACATATCGGCAGTGTTGGGGAGTAACTAGTTACATGTAACAGAATTACATAATTTAATTGCAAAATAAAAGTAATTGTAATCAGTTACAGTTACTGAGACAAAATGTGTAATTAAATTACAGTTACTTATGAAAATGTTAAGGATTACAAAGGGGGTTACATCTGCTTTTTTTTCACACACACTCCCACATACAGATTTAATTGATTCATTTCATAAACTGCAGTAACTGCAGTAAAATATGAAACACCAATGTTTCAGGAGTTTAGAACATGCTTATTCGATAACTCTTTTATTTCCTATATGGGTTTATGTATAGCTATGCTTAATTTTTTAAAGATTAACTGTTTTTTTTCCAAGACATTGTTACATTCTAGTGTTTACTGTAATAGCTATGTAAAGATTTGATTCCATAAATAGTATCATAGCTAATAAAATATTTCTTGTTATGATTTTAAATATGTATTTGACCTCAGAATGATCTCAAAGTAAGTCTGATTTTGT
>NW_015554097.1:980633-993197 GCF_001515605.1 Sinocyclocheilus anshuiensis
AGCAAAAATAATATTCGAAAATCGCTGGGTATTATTCGATTATTATTAGAAAACCGCACCCCTCCCGCACAACACGCACAAACACCCATAAAAAGAGAGAGATGGGATTCACGCTTTCAATCTGTATGATAAACTGTTTAATTCAGAAGATAGGCTACCTTAACTCAAGCCATATAATGATCGTAACGTGCTGAAACATATTAATATAATAAACATAACCGAATGACGGCACTTATTAACATAACAGTCCATCGAATAAGCATAAAGCAACTGCTCATAAGGACATTTCCATTTCAAAAAATGTAACCCTTAAAGGTTATAGATACGAGATGGGAGGAAAAATATACTTCAATATATTCTGTCACAATTATATCTTTGGGTAATTATACTGTATATAAACTGCGGGCATCAGGGAGCCGTTATTAATATGCGGGGCACTGAAATCACTTATGAACGCAACCTTGTTTTTTACTTTCACTTTCGAGACTCACAATCACACATACGGAGCAGCACTCGGCAGTACTTACCACACATTTTACAAGATTAGATGTTTGTCAGTGGTGCTCAGGATCTGGTCTGCAACATACTTTGGTTAAAATTCCTCAGTGGTCGTGTAAAACAACACCCTTTTTACCTTGCTCTGTTCACAGCAACTCATTTTGGGGCATGTCCCTTTAAATGCTAATGAGCTCTGCTCACCCGCCCCTTTCTTCCGTGGAAGAGCAAAGGCGATTTGCAAATAATTATAAAAAATATAAAGAGTCAGACTTACTTCTTCTGGTGGTGCCGCTAGATCACGAACACTGGGTACTGATCTATCCTTAAGTTTTAACTTTTTAACAAAACCTGCCTTGAATTGTCCCTCGTTCAGAAAGCAGTCTGGAGTAAAATTATTTGGATTATTAATTGTTTAGGATTTTGGGGGATTAAAAAAAAGGAGTGAATGGATTTGCAAACACCATGTAAAAGTGAATTTTGCATCCAATGTCTACTTTAAAATTGAAATATAATCTTAATTCAACTGATGAAGGATTTCAAAAGTGTGACAGTAATCAGTGTTGAGTACTACTGTAAGGTTTACCCTGCCTGGTTTACATGTTTGAAAATGATAAACAGTTGAAAACATTAGAAATGTAGAAAAGTAATCCAAAAATAATCAAATGTAAACAGTTACATTAATAAAGTAATTGAAAAGTTACACTACTTATTACATTTTAAGTAGGGTAACTTGTAATCTGTAACCTATTACATTTCCAAAGTAACCTTCCCAACACTGCATATCGGTCACATATTGCCACCAACTGGCGTATTGATGTAAATTACAGAAAGAGCCACTGAAAAATCGCCACCACTAAAGCATGAAAGCACTAACACACACAAACAGAGTGACACAAACAATGAAAAGTCCCAATGTACTATATATCATGCTTGGCCTATCCAATTCAGGGACTGGAAATATTGAATGGCATGACTGAATCAACCTAACTACTCTAGGTTACACCAATCAAAGTCATTTCTAAGGGTCAGTTCAGGTAGAAATAGTTTCACAATTTTAGTTTTCACAATGCATTACAGACATACAAGCCACAAAATGATACAGTACATGGTCATGCATTCTCCAAATATAGTGTCCCTGACCAACCTATTCAGACAAGTGACCTATCATTTTATCTCTAGTCTTCCACCCCATGGTGAAAAAGGCCTTGGTAATGTCAAAAATCCTGCACTTGATGACCGTATGAATAAATGGCACATTTACTAATGTCCACCAATGAGACGGAGAGTGCAATCAGGCATAATTGTGTCTACCTGAAGGCCTGAGCTCTCCACAAAACACATCAGTCAAAATGCCCGAACTCATCTGCTCTTATGCGTTTGAGTGTTTGACAGTGCACAGAAATCAAGAAGTGGTTGACATTACAGCAGAAAGCAAAGTTATGAGATCTTCAAATAGCAGATGCAACATTACGGTTTGTGGAACGCCAACTACTTTTTTTCTCTAAGCTTTAAATATATAAGGAATACAAAATAAAATGAATGTACAATAAATAATAACACTTAAGTTAAGAAAATTAAGTTAAGAAAATATAAGTTAAAGTAAAAATAAATAAATAAATAAATGTTTACTTTTTTGTTATTTATTTATTTATTCCTGAATTATGGTTCAGCAATGAACTAACAACTCATCAAATGGTTGAGCAAAGCACATTGTCAGACAGTGTCAGTACAAGTCAGCTAGGAACCTGTGAAGATTCTAATTAAACAATCCCTCAGGTCACATTTCAATAGATAGTCTTGTGACAGCACTGAAGAAAACCACACACACACACACACACACACACACACATTGAGTTTCCATGTTTTATGGGGACATTTCATAGTCATAATGGTTTTTATACTGTACAAACTGCATTTTCTATCCCCTTACCCTAACCTTACCCTAAACCTACCCCTCACACAAAACGTCTCAGGTTACTTATGTAACCATGGTTCCCTGAGTAGGGAACGAGACACTGCGTCCTCTAGGGGTCGCTATGGGGAACGCCTCGTCGTGACCCATGTCTGAAGCATACATTGAAAAAACACCAACTCGTTGGCCGACGACAGCCATGAGCGACCCCTAGAGGATGCAGTTCGAAGTTCCCATGAAAGGGAACTACTGGCATTTTTAGATTTTCAAAAAAACATAAATTAGTATGATTTATAAGCTTGTTTCCTTATGGGGATCAACAAATGTCCTCACCAGGACAAGGATTTTGGATATTGCCATCTTTGTGGGGACATTTTGTCCCCATAACGTAGGGTATACCGGAACCACACATACATGTGTTTACTTAGCTATCTAAATGGGGACATATATACAGCAAGTTATAAATACTATAACTTAACTCTAAACCATACCCTTTAACAGAAAATGTTTAGATTTTTAGAATTAAAAGAAAACTGCAAAAAATGCACTTAAAATTATTCGTTGTAAGCAAATGAGAGGGATCTGGTGTGAGTACAGAAGAACAGAACTAGCTTATCTGTGAGATACATGTCGTGGCAGATGTCCACCCCAGAACGTGTTGTAAATGAGCCATGAATGAACAAGGGAGATGTGGGTTGAGGTGGGAGGATGTGGATGTGCCATCTCTAAGACAGCTAGATCTACTCTGTCCCCAGTAACATCTGGTAACCCATTATGCTCCACTCCCTGCCTTCAGCACAGAAAGAGCACTTTCTAGTCAACTCTGGTTTTCTGTATAGTGGCAACACAATGAGGATCAGATGACCCAACCTCAAGCTCACAAGGCATTTTGCTTCTAAATTCTGCCCCTTTTCCTGCTTGGTTGACTAACAATATAAAAACGATTCACTGTTTTATTGCATAATAATCTTGTTATCCACTTTCCATCATTATAAACTACAAATTAAAACTATTATGCAATTTATACATACAGTTCATCAATGGGATTACTTCACATACCATCTCTATATAGCAAAACCTCAATGGTCCCTGGACCTTCATGCTACAAAACAGTGACTCATTCCTTTGGAGGAAAGCCAAGGCAGATCCATTGCTTTGCAACTAATACAACAGGAAGAGGCTTTTGACAAATGCCCTGTGTCCCATTACATCCCAGAAGACCAGTGTCTCATTCATGGAGACCAGCACTCAGAGAAGAATGTGGAGCTCAATGTCTTCATCCCATACCATTACACAGCACTGCATGAAAAGGGTAATATAACTAGGTCACCCTCTAGAAAAGGTGCAAAGTTCATAGGACAATGATCTAAAAAACGCACATCCAGTGCCTTAGACGTTTTAACATTTCTGTTGTGTGAGCGTGCGCACAATTCCGAATTGAAAGTGAATTGGCATTCATTCAGACTGAACTCATGACGTTGCAAATAGGAGTTAAAACCGCCATCCATGAATTTAAGAAAGTTGAATCAAAATGGAATTCAGTTCTAAGATATTCATTGTCAGTTTTTATTTCTGTATTTTGTGGTGTTGTATGTCAGAATTATAACCTGTCTGGGTATATTTTTTTAGTATTAAAGAAGAAAAAAATATTTGACAGGGAATTAGTGAATTATTAGTAAAAATAGTTAATATTATAAATAAAAATTAGTTAAAATTAATTACACAGTTATATTTTGATGCAAAAAATTCCCGTGTGAGCGTGTCTTTTGAATTTCTTTGAATTGCTATTTATTAAATTCTTATTCCTGTTTGTCAGAAGCAGAATGTTGGATGAGGCCAATTTAAATCATTTTCTAACTCAGTAATTGAAAGTGAGCCAGTTTTTCAATCCTAAATAAATTTAGAGATGTACTGATATTAAACATCCAAAAAAAAAACACCCACTAAAAACTAATATGTAAAAGTTTTAGGCACAACAAATGAGCTTAATATAGCATTTAACGGTGTTATTAAATTTTTAGTGTTATCAAATATTAACTTTATGTGAGCATTAGATGATAACAAAGATGAAATCTCTAATAAACAATATGGTTGTGCAGCCCTATTTGAATTAAAGACTTAGCTAAGAATGAAGTGAATTGAGGTAAAAAGTTGACACAAACTGAAATAATCCTGACAAGGGCTTTATATTTTCAAACACATTTGACTTTTGCTCTTGCTTCTCACACTGATGATATCTTCAATGGAAGAATATCAACATTCCCCATAGTGGCACACACACACACACACACATACACAACTGCAGCAGGGTTAACAAAGACATCTGTGACTCACCAATCGTGTGAACCGAGGGAGACACGTGCAGCCAGCTGAGGTTGAGAAGTGTGGGAAGGAAATCAAAAGAGGCCCTTCAAGAGACCCACCGGCCAGTGGCAAGTGCACAAGCCTGCTGAATTATGAATTAGCTGCTGATATCCTGTGACTGAGGCAGGGAGTAAGCACTTCCTTTCAGGGCCAGAGAGGAGCTTGAATACTCGTGCATTATTCATGGCCCAAATGCGCCTGTTATAAGGACTCGATATTTGGAGTCAAGTGTAAGATTATCTTTCCACTGTATGAAAATATTCCAGCCTTTTGTAACATTAGAATTGAGCAATTGGCAATACAGAAGGACTCTGTATGGCAGGACACAGCAGATGTACAGTATTCCTGTAGACTCTCTGCTTTATTTCTCTCTGGGAATTCCTGTTTGACTGCAGGGATTGGCAAGTGCGGTTTTTACAGGTTAGGTCTGAGATTTACATTAGCCATATTGTAGAGAAATGTACCTAAAGCTAACTCTCATATGTCAAATTTGTAGGGGTCAAATTGCATGTTTGCTTTCTTAATACTTCCATGAACGTGAATACTACTCCCGGCACCTGTCTACTTAAGCTAAATAAATTCTCTCGACAAGGTTACTATATGTTTACTTATTTTACACATGCAGAAAAGAAGTCTGGGCCTCCCACAAGACTCACTTCAGTTAGGAGCCAAGTTAGCCCCAAGAAAACACAAAAGCACATCTCCCCATCGCTCGCTGTGTTTCATACATTAGAAGTTTTTGCTTCACTTTGTTCTGCTCCTTCAACTGCCAAGACTGCTTTTATTTTTCTCTTTGCATCCCACTGCCTTGAAATAGAGGACATTATACTGAAGTCCAGGGATTTCTCTAATTGGGCTTAATTGGGCTTGTGTGAGTTGTGTGGAGCTGAAGACAGTATTCCTTTCAAATGTAGCCACATTGTTGGCTGTGTCTGAAACCTGGGCATTGCTGCCCAGTCAGTCACTTAATAATGATGCATGTGTATGAAGGTGCCTACTATGATTTCAGACAGGCTTTTGCAATTCACTATAACATCATGTCAATTTAAAGCAAATCCAAACCAACATGAGAGACAAATTAAAAAGTGACTAATGCATATTTCTACATAGAAATGGGTTCTAAATAAATAAACAAATGTAGGCTACTTATTTCAACAGCTCCATCGGGGAGTGTAACCTTAAAGGGATAGTTCGCCCAGAATAAAAATAATAATTCTGCCGATGTCTTTCTTCTGTGGAATACAAAATAAAAAAGAAAGTCATACAAGTTTGAAAATACATGAGAGTGAGTAAATGATGACAGGGGTTTCATTTTTGGTTAAACTATATATTTAAACATGAGACAAAATCAAGACTCTCCACACCTATCTGCCATGATATGAAAGCGATTAGAGCATGCTTACTAAAACCTTTCCTTCTGTTTGTATATCTATTACACAATGCCCATGTATTGGGGAGTCATAACTCACTATACCTTTGATTGAGTTTAAGCTCCAAGTGGGTCAGAAAGGCTCTACTTCAGTTTAATACAATTAATCCACAGGATATTAAAATGCAAGCCTTAATCAAAAACAAACAAACAAACATATACACAGACACACACACACACACATAAAAAAATAAAATAAAATATGCCGTTCACACAGAAATAAAAAATAGGGCTATATAAATAGTTATTGTATATAAAACATTTATATTTTGTAATATAATGCAAACACTTTCATACATTAAGAGTTCAGATCCTTTTGAGGCCAACTGAACCATATGTCCAACTGAACCGTCATACTACAGTTTGCTTGCACCCCAGATATCAGTAGTTGTGTTAAAGACGGGACTGGCTGGGCAACGTAAGCAGAAAATGGTTACCAAGAGACATTATGTTCGCTGAAACATTAGAAGCAAAAGCAGTAAAAGTGAGGTTCCTTCTCTGACCACAATGACTAACCATGGGTGGCCACTGAATTGGTTGTCTGACTCAATTCACCCTATATCTTTAATATCACTGCAAAGCCTGGATACATCAAGCCTCTACTTACAGCACAATTATGAGTGCTCATGCTACATGATTAGGACTGCTTTTTGTTTTCTTAAGTAGAACAATGGCTTACTGTTCAACATTTCAACAGAAACACCACACTGGGCTGTAGTCCCTGGCCCTTTACACAGAAATAAAAATGGGGTTATATAAATATTGTTATTCCTAAAGAGTGTCAGGTTAAAGTAGACCACACACAATCCCCTCATTCAGCCTGAACCTATCAGTTTTATTTCATTACAGGGTGTTGTTATTGCATGGTGAGGCTCACTGCAGAATCATGCTTTGACTCTTATGGCTAGGCATGATTACACTGGATAACTTACCACAAAGATAATGAATGTGAATATGGTTATTTGGCATTTATCAGAGCTTTTTATCCAAAGCCAGTGGTTAGTATAATTTTGTCAGCTTTTATTACATTTCTCATAATTTCAACCAGAATCCAGTGGTTACTGGTTTGTTTAATTTGCATCTCAGCACTGTTATATAATTGTGGTTACCATTGATGTTATTGATTTTCAGAAATGGAGTACAAAGATGGGGGGAAATGACAAGTCCCTCATTACATCAAAATATGCAAGATAGCATATGATTGGCTAAAGTGTTTGTCAGAAAATGATATTTATAATCAGTACAGTCAGGACCATTCAAACCTACATAGATAGATAGATAGAGAGACAGACAGACAGACAGACTACATTTAATGAATGAGTGAATGAGTGAATGAATGAATGAATGAATGCAAGCCTCCTATATAAAACGTATGTAATGTTATGTTGACATAACAAAAACAGTGCTGTTCTGTTGGCACATGAGTGATGGTACAACTGGGTAGTGCATAAACTTCTATGGTTCAATGTGCAATTATTCAAATTTAAGATGAACTTGGTCATAGAATGCAGTAATTAAACATTATGTGCAGTTAAATAATAGCCTTAGATGCACAGTAACCTTTGAGAAGAGATTATCATGGGTAAAATTCCTCACCACAACAGAGAGACAGCAAGATGTTATTGTAGGGCCGTGGAACACCCAGAGGCTCTTGAGAAAATGAGAACAGAAGGGAAAGGAGATTATTTTGACCAACATTGTAAGTTAACAACCTGCAACTTACTGTATGGCTTTTATTGTGTTATGGTTAAATGCTGGTGGGATTACAAATAACTTTAAATTAGTGAAAATCAAGTATTAAATAAGGTCTATAGGCTTAAAGTATATATACTCTGAGAAAGCACATTACTATTGGATTGATTGCTAAAGTCAGATTCTTCACTAAACTGCAATTAGTTAAAATTAGTTTAGATACATATTTGGTTTAAAGGTCAAGGAATCCAGAAGTCAGCAGTGGGCTACCCCTAAATAAAACTCCAGCTGGAACTATCCTGAAGGTTTCATAATTCATAATGAATCCAAAAGCCTTTCACTGGAACACAGTTTATCCATTTACATTTATAACCAAGGAGTTAGACTTGTCATACCTCACATTAAGAATGGACCTGTGTCGTATGATTCCTCAGAATCAGTGCTTTTCACTTTATGGTTGGCTTTTTGCAGTGGCTCCTCAATGATTTAACTGGGTTTCTTGCAGCTGGGATGGTGAAGGGAAAGCCACTGCTTATGATATCAGAAACTTGATAAGTAATCTACATCTACCCTACTGTATTTGTAAGCAAACAACAACAAATATACTGAATTTAGCAATCGGATAGATAAAATAAGGACAAAGAATATGTGCATGGGAATGAAAACATGACATTTATGGAGGACCTTGTGGGAAACGAAATGTGTGAGACATCTCTCAAGGGATATTATACGGCTTCACTTTGTTTTTATAAAAAAAAAATGAAAAAAACGTTGCCGCAATCTGCAGACTGTCCTGAATGATTGAATCATAACCAGAGTAATTGTACTAAAAATGCACTAAATATTAACTCTCACTAACATTCAATATGGTGAGCAAATTCAAGTCCTCTCTTAAACTTTTTTCCCCAATTGTGTTTGTTTACTGTAGAATGTGCATGCACATTAACTAGACCAGCCTCTGCTAGAAAGTCCTATTTCTTTGCGTGCTATGAATTAAAAGAACACAATTGATTTTACAATTGTAGTAACCTTTTATTGCTGATTTGAAAGATGTTATTGGAACGTAATGTTGCTTGAGAGTTTTGAGGATTTCCCCTTTCAAATGTGGTGTGAACGGAGATGCCTTAAGTTGACTCAAATACGGGAAATACCTCTCTGCCTAATTCACACAAATAGTTAAAAATACTTTCTTCTATCTATCTTAAATCTTAAACAGTGAGACTGAACGTTTTAAAAAACAAAACTTAACAGGCCTAAAGAACTACTACTATAAAAGTATAAATGACCCGCCCCCAGCAGGTACTGTAGGCCAGAGAGTCTGTGCGTTGGATAGGTACTCAAGAATAATGAAAAATGTATAAAAGAAAATAATTTACAAAATCAAAGAATAAAAGTTTGATAAGATATCGGCATGGGAAAAGGACACAAAAGCCACTGGCACACAAAAGCCTAGCATGTCCCATCAGCACTAAAGATCAAAATGACCTCGGCTGTAGCTAAATAAAGACTGCACCACAAACAAGGGGTCCCCAGCGAGAGGTTCCCAATTAATGCAACTGGCCAAAATAAGCGACACACTTGAAAGCGCTTTAAGAGAGAACTGTAACTTTGTTTTCTTCCTGCCATTTTCTGATTCTTTGAATCCTGATACGAAAACATTCATCTAAACCCATAGCACTGACCCATACCTTATTATTTTGTCTACCATCACTTTGAATTTAATTAGACATTCAACACAGATCTCACCTGAAGTCGCCACTTATTGAATGTTACAATAGAGGAACATTAGCAGGCCTGCACAACACAGTCGGGCCATTGAAGACTGCGGTGACCTGCTAACTGTAAAGGAAGCAGTGTGGACAATTTCCAAGACAAACGCTCTTCGACCTGTTCAGTGTCCTCATAGGCTGGACTGTAATGGCTGTAACAGGGGCCTAATTTTGTTGTCATCCCCAGGAAGTCGGCAGGGAAAAAAAAACAACAACAACAGAGACCCTTGTCAGTGGTGAGGACACATGGACTGCTATTATTAATAGTAGCGTTGCCATGACATTGAACAGACCAGGCCCTTCTATAGCCGCCTTTTATTCCACAGCCCTCTGCTAAGCTTATGAAATATGTAGAACGCAAACAGAGGTGGGGTTGATGTGCTTCCACCTCTACTAACCGCTACATGTCCATGGCTATTACTTGTTTATAAGATGTACAGAATAAGTGCCAAAATGGGCCTTCATCTTTTCCACTCCTCTTCACACGATATAAGGCACTTCTGTAGCCAAATGTTTACATAAAAAAACCCTCAGCAAAAGATATAACACACAGGCGAAAAGAGTTGAAATTAGTTAACAGAGTATAGAGCGAGGGCACAATGACAGTGAGAAGTGTTTGGATGAATCTCAAGTTTCTACAGTAATTTTGTCTAGCCACTGGGAGTAAAAGTGAATAATAGTGATTTCCTTTCTCCACCTTGGCAACCCAAAATATATCCACCAAAAAAAAAACTCAAATTAGGTCTACACAAAGACATTCACTGAGGGCACTCTTATAGAGTCCAGTGTTTAATAGCAAGTCTGTGGAAGATTATTAGTAATATAAATATCAAAATTCTCAATTTAACAAAAATGTTTTCCCTTGAATCAATCAACACTGGCCCTGTCCAAAGCGACAGATCTTTTCTTCCATATTGTGACATCCAGCCGAGTCAAATGGATTATTTTAAAAAGTAATAATACTAGGAGGCTTGTTTCAATGCATCAGTTTCACAGCGGAAAATCTCCCTACTATACAAGAGGTGAGATGACAGGCATCAACTGTAAATCGAAATGCACCTTAAATGTACACCTGGTGGTCTATCCTTTCAGCATTTTAATGCAAGACCCTCTGAGACTGACTAATGAGAGTGAACCTCCACAGCTCTGCCTTGGGAGAAACATGGCCCAGTGCACTGAGCGGACATGAAAAAGAAGCAAATCGATGTAGGTCTTATAACCTCTGTTAGATAATACATTGCTGCTTGCCTTTTTTTCTAATTCCATGCAAGAGTGTGGGAATGTGATTGTGTCTCATGTGGTACAAGGTAATTCACATGCCATTAATCAACATCCTTGTGGTAAACAAATGGAACAATGTTTTCCCTTGTGGTGGAGCCAACTAGAAAGGTTTCTGACTGACAATAGGTCACCACATGTAGAGTTTTCCTTAAAACCAGGGGTACAACAGCCATTAGTGAGTTTATAGCAATTTCCACATTTGCTTACCCAAATTTTTGGAAAATCATTGTATTGTCTAGCTACTACTGCCGCACAAAATGAAGATGACAGAGACAGCGAGACACCCCCAAAAAATTAGCTCGCAAGGGTGGAAGTTTCTTGGATTCTGTAAAAAATACACTCAAGTCTATAGAAACTGCCAATCAACAGTTTTTTAAGTGCTTTTGTAAAATTATGGCAAAAAAACTCTTCCTCTGCCTCCCTACACTCACATTTTGAGTCAAAAATTGGTCAAAAATTGCCAACAGATATCACGATAATATAGTTACAGTGAATTGTTCTGGCCACGAAAATTAGGTAGTGAAAATCGGATGTTATTACAGTCCTAGTGTACGTTACGTTGCATATTGCATGGCTACTCAAACAAATAAATATGTAGACAAAATACCAATGAGCTGAAATTATTTAATAATTTTAATATTGTTAAGACATTGCAATGTAATGTACAAAACACTTATCCTATCAACAAGACAAACAATGCAACATTACTGTAATATTAGCACTGACATTTGACATTGCAATTGATAAGGAGACACAAGATAAGCAATGATATTTGTATCAAAGACCCTTTAATCGGCTCAGAGATTCTGACAACTTGGAGATTTTACTGCAATGTAGGTCAGCGCTTCCCTGCCACTCTCTTCGTATCTCTTTCAACATCAATCGAGTCTCTCCAACAGCCAATGATGAGTTCCAGCATTACAAGAGAGACGCACTGACAGAAGCCTTGCCAGAACGACCTCAAACGGATAACCACTAGGCCGCGGTCCATGAGTTCTGTCACCGTCTCAATGCCAGGCATCCCTCTATGCCATGCACAGAGCAGCTGCCCTCAAGACTGAGAGACAGGGAGGGGCAACTCTCGTATACTTATCCACCATCTGTCTGCAGGAGGGCTTGGGTGCCAGTGGAAGCACGGACCGCCTCGACATTTGAAAGAGACAAGGAGCAGGTCCTTAAATCACTGTCACAGCTTCCACCTCTGTGATTGATCAGCTTCATTTAGCAGGAGCAGCCAACAGACAGGGAGGGCTTGTCCCAACGTACTTCTACCCGAATCTGGAACTCAGTAGAAGGCAAACACAGAGACACTAACAGCTGCAACAGCAATGGGGTTTCCCCCTAAAACACTCATTACTGCTCACTTAGATCACTTCTGGCCAAAGCAGAGGAAGCCATGGTTGGCCTTCTTGTTAAGTTGATGTTATGTTTTGTTTTTTTTCATAACAGCTATGTGGGTTGTATTAAAGGTATGTATGTATGTATTTATTTATTTAATACACTTAATTTATTACATGGCTCTTTAGAAGTCTAATTGATCAGTTAATTTATGTAAGGGAAACAGGTCAATTTAGCTCAAAGGGAATCATTTAAGATTTTAAAGGGAATTTGGACAGAAT
>NW_015554097.1:993342-1005892 GCF_001515605.1 Sinocyclocheilus anshuiensis
TCTGACGGTAAGCTGTCTTGTTCTTGTGCATACTCAGCACTGTGCATGTCTGAGTGGTGCTGAGGTGGGTTTTGTTGTTGCTTACCCACACGAGTAGCTCTTGGATGAGTCGGGCGATTACCTTTGGATGTCTGGTTAGGTTTCCAGTTGTTCTTATCTTTTGGGTTTCTTGAGAAGCGTGGCTAGCCCCATGGATTTTTCCAGTGGTTGGGCTGATAGCTGTTGTGAACATGGGGGTCACGTTCTCTGTGCTCGTAGTGTAGGATTCTGGTGTTGTGATGCCACTGGGTGTCGTCCAGTGCAAGGCTTGAGTCTTTGGTGACAGAGTTCAAGAGTGTGGATGTTTTGTTACCTTTCTTTGAGGCCATCTTCTGCTTGTTGTAGGCCTTCTGTGTTAGGTCACGCAACTGTTGGATGGTGGCTGACTCCATGGTGCAAATTTCTTAGGAAGAGGCTTTTGAAGTTCACATCCTCTTCAAGGTCAGGTTTGTTGTGTGCACAAATGTAGGCTTGTGGAGTCTCTTGTCGACCTTGTTTGATCTCCAAGGCAGTTAACAGTCCATGTTCAGACTCAGGGTCTGTAAACTCTTTAATCAGGACCTCACGAAGTAGCTGGTAGTTTGACTGGGCTGTCAATCTAGAAAGTTTCGTACCTCAGGACTTGACGTGGCTCTAAGGAGGTACAACCTGTCTCTGTCAGTCACGAGGTCTCATTTCCAGATGAAAGTCGATATCTTGCAGGTAGGCCTGGATGTCGTGGCCCTCTTTGGAGTTTGGGTTGAACTTGTTGATGTTTTTAGACAGCTTGTTGAGGTCTTTGATGGTCATCCCATGTGCAGCTCCAAGGTCTGCTTGGATGGGAGGTATTCTTGGCGAAGGCAGGTGAGGTTTTGGGTTGTGGCCCTTCGCGTCTTTCGTCATATGCCAGTTCTTGGATATGGTACTCTGCTCTGCTCAGCAGTGGTGAGGCTGAGAGATGCTTCTCTTTTCTTGGCTCTTGTTTCAGCTCATAAGCATCTCTTACAGAGCTATAGAACGGCGAGGGAGAAACCGCTGGAATGCCGCCGCCTGTTTACGAGCCTCCTGGTATCTGTCGACGACGGAATTGACGGCGTCGCCGAACAGACCAGAAGGCGCAAGCGGGGCATCCATAAGGCAGACCCTGTCCTTCTCTTTCATATCGGACAGGGTCAACCATAAATGCCTCTCCGCTGCCACCAGAGCTGCCATGGACCGCCCAATAGCACGGGCGGTCTCCTTGGTGGCATGGAGAGATAAATCAGCGGTTCTCCTCAGCTCTAAGATGTCATCTGCTTTGACTTGCTCACCTTCATCTAGCTCTTTTAGCAGGTCGGCTTGGTATGCCTGTAACACTGACATAGTGTGCAGACACGCACCAGCCTGACCCGCTGCCGAGTAGGTTAAGAGGTCTCTCATAAGCAATCTCAGTCTGTTCTTTGTCTTCTAGGTGGGGGGGAAAGTCAATCCAAAGAGCTCGTGATCGTGATTACTATCACTGGTTTACATGTGATGGTCATACTGTGCATCTCTTTGACCATTAATCTTGCCTACTTGCTCCAAAATTGACAATCTCCTTGGAATTGTAAATAAGTGTTCTTTTGTTTAAATGCTGTGAGCTACTCAAAGCTGCTAGTTGGTGGACTTGCTTCAGGCTTGTGGCGCCAGGATCTGATTTACGAACATCCTGTGTCTTGGGCCTTTCTGTGGAATTCGGCTCCTCGTGTTTCAACCGTGTTCTTGATCGAATCTTAAATTGTCTGATTCGGTCTGATACCCTACATTTAATTAATTTTAATTAATTAATTAATGTATGCATTTAGCAGACGCTTTTATCCAAAGCGACTTACAGTGCATTCAGGTTATACATTTTTTACCAGTATGTGTGTTCCCTGGGAAAACTTTTGCACTACTAACGCAATGCTCTACCACTGAGCAACAGGAACATCAGTTGACAATGTTTACAATGTTTACTAATCTTCACTGTCGTCGTCCATGGCAACACAGCATATTAGTCCGCTCATCCAGGCAACTGAAATATACTACTTTGATGACTCTCATCTCACAGAGTGGATTCGCCTCCTCAGCAAAATCCCCAGAGTTAAATCAACTCTGCTCAGAGTACATATTGTCCCAATCTACAGAGGGTTAAAGTAACACTGAAGCAGAGTTACCACTGTTGAGGATTATGTGATACGTTTTCATGTCTAAAAGCATGAGCAGTAGTAGTTGTCAACATTGTTAACAGCGGGTTTTCTTTACTAATGCTCACTCATCAATAAAAATTTTTCCCAGACATGACATATATGAATTTGTGTGATATTTGTAAGGATATTAAACAATCAATGTCAATTATTTAAAAAAATTATTGAAAAGTCCATGAAAAAATAGGTTTTATGTCTGGTCACAATTGTGACCGGTAGTAGAACACAGAGAGTCTAGGTCTATAGTGTAAATGCATTTACAAAATGACAAATCTCCAGAAATTAGTTTAAAGACTGGTTTAAATTGTTGAAACAAGTATTTTATTCCATTAACAAAGAAGTAAACATTGTCGTCACAACTGTGTGCTGGTGTGGAACTCATGGATTAGATGAAACCTCCCTCAGACATAACAGTGGAATTATTAAAAAACTATCACAAATGTGTGCTGGTGTGGAACTCATGGATTAGATGACACCTCCCTCAGACGTTATGGAACTTCTTGAAGCACTCAATGTGCATTGGCCTGGCACACTTCTCACAGCCAAATGATGTGCGACCCTCACAGACACGACATCTGACAAACCTATTTCCTGCTAAACAAAAGGAATACTTAGACAGAGATTTCTCTTTTGTATAGCTTTTGGAGCATATTTGCAGATGTTATGGTTCATAAAACATCTTTATAGAATCTGCTTGCCTGTGTTTATTGGCCAGTGAGCAACACCATCAAACCTGGGTATATCAGTCACAGCAGCCAACACTGAGGATGGCCTCCCATGACCTTTTGGTGCAATACCAAATTTTTTCAGGAGACTTTGGGCGACTACTCGCTGAAATCCAAGGAGATCGTAGTCACCATTCATGACATCGCTGTGGAACAGCCAACTGTTGACCACAGCACTGTGGAGAGTCCAGGCATAAACTGGCCACCACCACTTTTTTGATCTTATTGTGCTGTGGTAACGGGACACCTGAAGATCATGTAGATCTACTCCTCCCATTTGCTGGTTGTAGGAGCGGATTATTTGAGGTTGCTGGAGGTAGTCATATGCCTTTCTTTTCTTGTTCCATCTCTTAACTGGTACCTCAGAGTAGACATTTTCCACATTGCTTGCAACAGTGACCACACTGTTGTCTCTCCACCTCACCAGTAGCTTTTCTCCTTCAGACAGAAATTCAGTGGAGCCCCTCGGTAACTTCTGGAATTCATTAATTGGTTTGAATGGCACATCAAACAACTGGTTTTGCCGCAGGCTCCCAGTTCACCCATATCCTCACTTTATCATCTCATCAATCAGGGATAATGTGGTGAAGAGGTTGTCATGCATGAAGTTGCATCCTCCTGGAACACCAGCTTTTTCAGCCAAACCCAGCACTACGCTGGGCCCTTGACCTAGCCCGGTCTTTGGAAGAAGGGTATGCACTCCAGCATAAGGCTCCATGTGGTAGAGGTAACCCCCTGAGGATGCCAGGCTCCAAACCTTATAGCCATAGCGGATTGGTTTTCCCTTTATGAACTGTTTGTACCCGTGGCGCCCATAGTAGGGAATCATGCTCTCATCAACTGACAGAATTTTGTAGAGATTTGACATTTCTATGGTAAGCTCTCTCAGAGATCCCTACGCTGGGCCCTTGATCTAGCCCGGTCTTTGGAAGAAGGGTATGCACTCCAGCATAAGGCTCCATGTGGTAGAGGTAACCCCCTGAGAATGCCAGGCTCCAAACCTTATAGCCATAGCGGATTGGTTTTCCCTTTATGAACTGTTTGTACCCATGGCGCCCATAGTAGGGAATCATGCTCTCATCAACTGACAGCCACTTACTGAATGGCAGAATTTTGTATGAGCTATTGAGCTCCTGAAAGATTGGCCTCACCTTAAAGAAGGGGTCATCGTTGCACTTCGTGTTGTCCACAACATGGATGGATGCCATAATTTCATCAAATCTGTTTCTTCTCATAGCATTGGAGATGCTGTTGTTGTAGACATCGTCATCTAGTGACCAGAGCAAATGCCGTCATGGAACAGTACAATATCCAGAGGTGAGGAGCACACCATAGAATACCAGCAGTTCCTCCATGCTTAAATTAAGAGGTTTGTCTTTGTTCTGAACAGAGTAGAGATTTGACATTTCTATGGTAAGTTCTCTCAGAGATGGTGGGTACGTTGCTAAAAACACATCCAATGGATTTGCATTTGTTGCCTTTGGACATTGTGCTGCTGTTGGTTCATACACAATGTAGTCAGGCAAATGGCTTTTTGCTGGTTTTTTGGACTTTCTGAACTGTCTACTCTTGTTGTTCCTTTTAATCAGATGAGCAGAGATTCTTTCTGCCTTGGGCACTGGTATGGTGGCAGTAGTAGCATCTGAAGATAACAATAAAGAGGATGAAGCAGCTTCAAGCTTTTTTTGTGAGACTTCTTGTTCGGATTGTGAAGTTTGGTTGGTCCTCGCAGGCAGGTTCAACCTCCTCAAAATGATCAGATCCAAACAGTTCAATGCAGTAGAATTCAAGATTCTTGATGGTAGGTGAGCTGAGTCACCAGTAAAATCCATGTCAGATGCATCGCTATCACAGTCGCTTTCTATTGCATCCTTCTCTGTCTTTGGGACCACTGCTATATTGCAAATTGCAGGCCCTGGATCATCAGCATCAAGTAAATCCAAAACTTGACTTAAGGTCAGTCTGAAAGAGAGTTCATCAGAATAACACAGAATGACATATGGGGGACATAGACTCCCTGTGTTATACCACCGGTCACAATTGTGACCGTCTTCAATTATCAGCAGTTTGACAACAGAATAAACCATGTAATAATATAATTTCAATATGTATGTATAGATAACCCTTCCATGATGATGTATGCAAAAAATGTATAAGCTATTCAAAAATTTACTTGGAAAACTTACCTGTCATTTCTGAGCTTTGACATCATCCTTCCATTAAAATGGCAGTACCAGGAAATGAATGTGTATGGTCACATGGCCAAACTACCCAATCATGTTAGACCTGCCCTGAACTCATGTAGACATCTTAAAGTTTCATTATATATGAACATGTGCTTCATAATAAGAGTTGCTTTTTAATACTACAGAAAAATATGCGAGCAAAAATTGTAGTCACAATTGTGACCGGTGGGATTAAATGGGTTAAGCACTAGTAAAATAATTAAAATACATAATAGTATTTAATGTGAGACCACTATCAATATTACTTTTTATACAAAATATAGCTGTCGCACAGTATTGGTGTCATTTCTACCACAACACTGTAATGTCCCTTTAAAAAGTTTGTGTGAAAGATTGTTTAGGTGGTGTCTATGGAAATGTTCAGTGACATCAGAGCACATGTTGGACATGGAGGGAATTTAAATTTACTCTGAGCAGAGTTGATTTAACTCTGGAGATTTTGCCAACCACGACTGGTGCCATCTTGCTCCTCAGCAAAAATTATAGCAAAATGAAAACTAAAGTCCTCTGAAGTAATATTGCAGGGTTTGTCTTCTTGTAAATATTAGTATTGTAATTTTGCAGCTGTACAATAAAATAAAAATTATAATGCCATTTACAGAGTGTCTATTAAGTGCAAATAGCCCATCTTGTTGGCAGAGACTATTTACACTAGCTCCGCCCACCAATGTCTGGTCGGGATAGACAACATTACAAAAGACATGTGTTAAGTAACAGGAAGGATGGAGGAGACAGAGGGTGAAAGTTGCATGGTGGTAGCTTTTGACACGATCGACCTGAGTTCGAATCCGTCTTTTGCCGAATTAATTCTTCTCTCTTTTCCCATCACAAATCAGATCGGAAAGAGATTTATTTTCAATAAAAATGAAGGAAACATTAAAAAAAGTGGAAATAACAAAGTGTTTATTGGGTAGGGTTAGGGGCAGGTGTAGGGAGGGCTTTATTGTCCCAGTAAGGTGGCATCCATTTAATAATTTTAAATATGATAATTTACACAATATGTTATTACTGCATACTGTTTTATAATGTACTACAATACTGATGTGCAAATATCTGTCATTTTTTGCACTAAGTATAAATAGCATCTACTATTTAAACTTATTGCAAAGAAAATTATGCTATTTTTACACAGTGTAAATAGCATCTATCACTATTTGCACTTAGTGCAAATGGCTGCTGCATTTTATTTAATACTAGATTTTTTACAGTACAAAAATAGTACAATATTAATAATCAGAATACAATTATTTTATAGTCACTGAATGGGTCAAAAAACACAATAGGTACTATGAAAAATTAACAGATTTTCTTAAGATCTTTTTTTTCTAAATAGAACCTTTAAGACAATATACATGCAAAATAAATTTCAAACCATTAATTTCACATCTACACATTTATTTGTTGTTGTGTAATAATAGGGATAATGAACAGTCCACCATTCATTATAGCAAAATAAAACCTTTCAGCATGGTACAAGACACCTTACTTAAAGGTAGGGCTGGGCGATATAGCTAAAAAATTTATCAACAATATACTATTTCATATCGTTCGGTATCGATAATTATTGACATTTTTTATAACAGTTTCAGTTTTAACCCATTCAAGATCTTCTCCGCATTTAGCTTCTATATTTCTCTAATATTTTGAACGCAGCAGCGGCGTGTCTCATGGGCTAGACTAACAAAACATTAAAATGCAACAACGTCACTTACATATTTCAGCATGTGTTCGTGTTTGTGTGTGCTGTCTGCGTCACTCATAGTACGTGCCTATATCGTGCGCTATATCGAACAATTTTTCTATCGATATCGAAGAAGGTGTACCATCGATAAATATAGATACCGTTTTATCGCCCAGGCCTACTTAAAGGTCAAGTGTGTTTCTTTGAATTTCTTTTATTCAGCCAATGGCAGACGGAGGTAGTTTTTAAGAAACCTGTTCGAAAACAGTCGCTATTTTTCAAGTACAGACTTTTACTTTAACTAATCACTTTTAACATCTTTTTTTTTTTTTTTTGGTATTTCAATCTAGCTTAAAGATTAATGTTTTTCTGTACCCACTAAGAACAATGAATCTGTGCTAAATTCATAAAACAGAGCTCTTTTCACATTCCTTATGATTTTGTGAACATTTAAACTCTCCTTACACTGGAAGAACGGACATAATACAATATTAAAATACATAGATCATCCCCATGACCACTCATTTCAACATTTATGACTTTTGCGATTGTCTCCTTGATGGCTTTTTCAGTCTCATTGAGTCACTGATGTGTAGAGATCACACTGGCACGCCTGCATGAGCAGGAATGAGCTCCCTAAAGATAGTTCACGGCCTTGGGCCTCCATTCACTTTTTTTTCACAGGGAAAACGTTTTGACTTCTCTGTCCCCTCTTTTAACAAGCTCACGGCTGGTCTTTGGGATTTACCCACCGCTATGCATTCAGGTTTTCCGTTACCAAAAGGGGACAGTAACCACATCCATAGATTTTCATTTTACTCTTTGTCAGGCTGCTAAAGATAAATCAGCACTCAGGCTGCTCAAATTCCACATGCCAAATATGTATCATCTGTGGCAAGTCATCTTGTGATTTATGGTAACATGAACAGAGTTCAATTCTAGTTTACAGGAAAACTGTGATGAGTTAATTCCTAACAGATGTACCATACCAAGTGAAACTAAATGAAAGACTTGTTTAAAGAAAATTAAACCATTATCATAGAAATGGCCACTGACAACAAAACAACCACTGCTACCTACCTCCTATTTAACTGTCATTAAAATATGGCAAAAGGGAGACTATTTCTCAGGAATGTCTTGTTCTGTCAAAAACAAAGGGGGGAGAAGATATATAATGCAATATAGTTTACAAGAATAACTCTTAAGCCTGTATGTGCAAGTGCCTGATTAAACAGGTGGCCCAAAAACTTTTAATGTATCATAGCAGCATTGCTAATTATGATTGGCTTAAATTGACAGTTCTTTTTCTAGCTGTCAGTGAAAAGTGTGTCAGTGTTTTTGAAATAGTTTTAGTCATCTCTCAGAATGTGACATGCCCATCAGGATTTGAGTTTTAGATGGTCCTCAAGTTGAATGAATGCAAACAAAGCGACAAGGAATTAGTTGATGCTAGGCAGCTCTCCAGCTAAGGTTTACGTTCTTCTTAATGCTGTCTTTAACAGATACGATTACACGAGTGTGTCTCACATGTCTCTGGCTTGCTTAGTTGGGGACACTTCATTTCCAGCGATATCGTTGTCTTGATTGCAAATGATTGCAAAGATACTATTTAAACTGAACTGAGCTGGATGATGACATCACTGAATTCAGTGATGAACTGTCTTTAACTGAAAAATTAGTGTTTACTATTTTCATTTTGCATTATTGACACACTATTTTCCTAATTAATGCTGTTCAGTTGCTTTGACACAATCTGTATTGTTAAAAGCGCTATATAAATAAAGGTGACTTGACTTGACTTGACATGTGTTTGTCTAACTCCACATTTGGCTGAATGCGTTGATCCATCTTGATAAGCACATAATATGGGCATGGCTTGCACATATGACAAATAAGCGAGAAGACAGAGAAAAGCAGAACTTCTGCTGCTGCTATTGCTGATTTTCTTCTCTCTCTCACTGACAATGTACCCACCCCCCAAAGACACTGAAAGATTGTGGTAATCCTTTCAAAATTACATTAGCAACAGCCTTCATCTCTCCCCCTCACTTTGAGTAGGTGGCATGAATATGAGCCAAATAACTGAAGACAGTGCGATGCTGAGAACACATCGGTGAAGACACAGCACTTGGGATGTCATTTAAATGTGCTTATGTGTAACATACATATACGGATGGATGCACCTCAGTGGCTTGAGAAAGGGGTCCGGCTGTGGTCTCCATAATTTTCAATATTTCAGATAAGTAATTAAATTGGGCCAGTGTCTGTTTGGTCCATATTAATAATAAGCTATGCTATAACAGCTCTTTACAACATAAGACAAAAGAAAATGACAATGATATTTCATCTTAAAGAATAAATCAACTGAGACAACCGTATTTGGGAGTCAGGTATTTGGGGAATAATAAAATAATAATAAAATAAAACCGTTTTCTTAAATTTGTAATGAATATTATATACATTTTTAATATTAAATAGGTAAAGATGTCTAAACCATAAGATGTTTTTTTCCCATGGTGCAATTCAAATGCATTTGTGCATCATTTTTTATATTACCGTTAACTTCCCAAATTATTATTATTATTATTATTATTCATTATAATTATTTGAAACACTTCTGAACTCCCTTGAAACCTCTTGTGCCCCCCTGGAAGTCTCCGGACCCCAGGTTGAAAAGTCTGGTACACACCACCTTACATACATTTGAAACATATTTATATATTCATATTGTGCTATTTAGTATATTTGTATCACATTGCAGATAATTTGTTTCTCAAAGTGTATATCACAATATACCAAAGTGAAAAGGTTTACCTGATATCACATCAAAGCTGTATCCATCATTGTCTTATTTTTTACAAGAAACGATAAAAGCAATTTCTGAGGCTACACAACAATCTGCTGAAGCACAATTATTCATCCATCCCCTCTCGGTTTTTCCCAACAATTAAAAAGCTACGTGGAGAAAAGTGAAGGGCTCCCTGTGAGGCACAGTGGGAGGTGTGCTTAGTGCTGTGGCATGCGTGTATGGAAAGTTGTATATGGGTCTCAGCCGCCAACTGTGGCAGTTTGAGAGTCTTAACGAGATCTGACTGTCCTCTCAGCGGACCTGCTCTGTAACAATACATTACAAGAAACATTTCACATTATTATCAATGTTGAAAACAATTGGGCTGCTTCATATTTTTGTGGAAACCATGATGCATTTTTTATTTGAGCTCAGCCAGCGTCTTTGAGAGTATACACTATTGATGCAGAAATTTAAAAAGCATAGGTTACACTGATCATGTGATTTAGGTTACATGGACATTAACGCATGAAATTTTGAAATCTTTCACAATTCTCAAAAGTATTTTGTGACTTCAGAGAACTTGCTCTTGAATTTCACATCCACATCCCCATCTCCTCTCAGAATTTGGAGATATTGATGCTAGACAGTTTCTAACGCTTACCAGGGAAGGCACTCACTGTAGATAGGGAAAGTACAGTGAATCGCTGCTGTTGCCAACTGGACTGTCTAAAAATACTCCGTCTAAGCCATCTGACTCCCACTTGAAGCAAAATTTCATGTCAAAATAAGCAACACACAAAGTATTACGTGGGATAGATAGCCTCTCCCCAGCAATGAGTCTGAAAATTAGAGACAGAGAAGCAGCGAAGTGCTTATGTCTGGCCCACTAAATGGAAGGACTGGGAGAGTGCACTGCTCAGCTGCGCAAAAAACGCTGCCAAGATGTACCGTGGACTTTTAGTGAGCCTTTTTACTTGCACTGGAGAGTGAAAGAGAGAATGTCAAATAAAATGTGTGGCGCAGTAAGATGCAACAATTTTCAAATGCTCTTTCCTCTCATCTCTATTTATAAACCTCCTGCTATAACATGCTGGACCCAAAACTATTTTTAAAAAAGTTCATTCATGTGTTCAAGAAAAGACATCTGTGGTATTGAATTCTGCAATTTCATGCCTTTCTGTCCATTGTTATCCAATCTGCCTTTCCAAGAGTCGCCATTTACCATTTAAAGAAGTGGCCTGTAAAATAAATGACAGCAGTCACACACTTGGTCTGCCAAGTGCTCTTTAAATCATTTTACAGAAACAGAAAATCTGTAAATCTATCACTTAGACGTTGAAATAATAACTTATAGGATACAGCTTAAACATATCATGAGCCAAGCCTAACAAAACATAATTTACTCCAAGTTGACATAAATGATGATCTGTGCAGTGAGGTACATACAGACAAGACAGACGTTTTATCCTAAGCGATAATTTTGCTTCTTTTTGTACTGACTTTACCCTCAGAGACCACAATGATGAACATAATAATAGCAGTTTCACATCTAAACTCATATTATTATTATTATTATTATTAAAAAATAATAAGAATGTTTTCCTAACCTAGACTAAATTCAGTAAGCAGATATTATTGAAGCTTTGACTGGTGTGAAGTGACTGGTATCTAAACACTTTGTAGCAAAAGACAATTTAAAAGAAATCAATCAAATAGACAAGAGGTTACGTGTACCGCTTGTACACCAGTTAGAGTGTCATAGAATGCGTATATAAAATAATAAGATATACAACTGATATATACCTTTATAAAAAAATGAATACTTTTTATTTAGCACTGATTAATTAAACTGAAATTCAAAATCAAGTGAGAGTAAAGGCATTTATAACGTTACAAAAGGTTTCTATTTCAAAAGCACTAATTGATAATAATAATAAATATTTTTTGAGAACCAAATCAGCATATTAGAATTACTTCAAAAGGATCAAAAGAGTAATGGCTGCTTAAAATTCTGATTTGCCATCACACAGTCAGGAATAAAATATATTTTAAAAAGAGAAATTGTTATTTTTAATTGTATTTTTTTCACAATATTACTGTTTTTACTGTACTTTTGATCAAACAAAATAAGAGACTTCGGTAACACTTTACAATAAGGTTCCATTCGTTAGCATTTGTGAATTACATTAGTTAACATAAACCATCAATGAAAAATACTTCTAAAACATGTATTGATCTTAGTTAAATGTTAAATGTTAATGCAACATTTACTAGTACATTATTAAAGTCAAAACTTTTATCTATTAATGTTATTTAATGGACCTGAGCTAACATGAACTCTGAACAGTTGTATTTGTATAATATTGGCAAAGTTTAATAAATACTGTAACAATGTATTGCTCATTGATAGTTAATGCATTAAATATAGTTAACAAATGGAACCTTATTGTAAAGTGTTTCCGAGACTTCTTTGATTTAAAAAAAATTTCAATTAATATAGCTAAAGTTAATTAAATATTATTACACATAAATACAATATATATTTAATAAATTATTATGAAATGCTTATTGGTCCTTAATGGACTTGAAATCAGTAATTTGATTGCATCAAAGCATGCGATATGGTACACTACATAAGGCTCCTTGTGTTGTTAAATATATAGTTTTGTTTAATCAGCATCCAAACACCGTGCATGTAAGTTTTAATAGTTTTGTTGTACATTAAGATGTTATACTGGATGATCAACTTGTCTGAACTATAATGCTAGTTTAGACACGGATGGATGATCAGTCTGAATCATCATGCCAGGTCGATGTTGCAAGGTCTGTGTTAAGTGAGGTGATATACAGGATTTGCTTTCAGTGTGACCAGAAGAAAGTGAAAG
>NW_015554097.1:1006053-1009676 GCF_001515605.1 Sinocyclocheilus anshuiensis
GCCCCTAAATCCACTTCCCCACACAGAGATAATTAGCTACCTTATCAGCATAGGACACCAGATGCCCCCCACTGGAGTGACAGGTCAGGGAGTCCAAGCAGCTGGGGATTGGGGGAAGATAAGATGAGAAAACGAGCAAGGGAGAGAGAGAGAGAGAGAGAGAGAGAGAGAGAGAGAGAGAGAGAGAGAGAAGAAGGGAAGAAGCCTTGTAAGCCCTGCAAGACTGAAGCAGCTTCTTTGGCCTATCAGGTCCACCAGGACCCCTCAGCCCTCATTAGCATAAATTCAAATGACAAATGTGGCCGACGCTGGCAGAGACTAATTAATTCACAAAGGGGGGAAATCGCTGGCATTAGACACCAAATCCTCTACTTGCAGAGGACTGAACAAGTGTTAAAGCACTAGAGCAAGACTTTGCTTCTCCTTTTTTTGTTATTTTTTCCCCCATAATACATTTCAGCATGGTTTTCTAAGAGGGAGAGACTGGGGGAAAAAAATAACAGAGAAAGAGAGACAGATAAAGCCAAAGTCTATATATCCGGGTATGGATCTAGTGAGCTGACATGGCTGTTAGTATGTACATTGTGGCGCTCATGTGCGGTCATATAGCTGATCAATTTAGTGTGATGACTGATTCATGCTTAACACACACATGACATCTGCACACAATCCCCGCTTTCTTATCCCGTCGCTCTGTGCATTTATCTACAGCATATGCGAACCCGCTGCCCTCACAGTAAAAGGATAAGGGCACCCCCTTGTGTCTGCCATGCTGAGTACATACATACAATACAAAATAAACATATTGTAATGTCTAGATATTTCTATTATAGTTGAAAGACAAAAGTTCACAATATTTTGAGTATTATAAAATGATGCCTGACACACTTGGAAATGTCAAATGTGCACAAGCAGCAAGCATATTAATTAAAAATCTTTACATAAAGTAATTTCAACTCAGGGACAGAAATACTTTTTTTATTTATTTATTTTTTCCTGAGAATTACAGAAAAAAATGCACAATTTCTTACAAAAATATTTGTCTGTGTGTGTGTGTGTATATGTGTGTATATGTGTGTGTGTATATATATATATATATATATATATATATATATATAGTGCGCCAAATTTGAGAATTACAGAAAAAAATGCACAATTTCTTACAAAAATATTTGTCTGTGTGTGTGTGTGTATATGTGTGTATATGTGTGTGTGTATATATATATATATATATATATATATATATACTGCGTTCCAAATTATTATGCAAGTGACATATCAATAGGATCTGGGGCAATAAACAGTCAGATTTTTGTTTGTTTTGATTTTCACATAATTTCAGGTAACTGGTATCAATCTCAGACAGGTTTGTTCAATAGTTTGCCAGGTCTTCTTAGGTAAACTGAAAGAGTTCCCTACTTAAAGAGGTTGTTCCACATTATTAAGCAAGTCACAGTTCTCATGCAATATGGTGAGGAAGAAAGATCTTTCTGAAGATGAAAAGTATAAAACAATGCAATGTCTTGCAAAAGGCATCAAAACAAACTATATTTTGCAAAAAAGCATACAGAAATTTTGAACTGTCAAAAGATTTGTGAGTGACTTAGAGCACAGAAGATCTTGGTCAGATAAAGATTTATTACGGAAAGATTCTGTCAAACAAATGAACTGTATTGTAATGGAAGCTGTAAAAAAGCCACTGCTGAGCAGCAAACAGGTGTTTGAAGCTACTGGAGTCTCAAGATCCTCTCCATGCAGACTGGCAGTTGTGTGTAAAGCTGCGTTTCAGTCACTGCTAACCAAACCTCACAAAGAGAAACCTGCACAGTGGCTGTAGAAACACACGAAGACTTGTTTTTAAATAGTTTTATTCACTTACGAATGCTGCAGTACAATGGATGGTCCAGATAAATGGATTTCTGATAGTTGATGATTGGCCATCCTATTCCAATGACACTGCAACATCAGCAAGGAGGCGGTGGGTGATGACTTGGGTTGGAATATTGGGAAGTGAGATGTAAGGTCATTTTAGGGTGTCAAAATGACTTCTGCAAGATATGTGGAGTTCATAATTGACCATCTTCTGCTGTGGTATAAAATGAAGAATAGTGCTCTCGGAAATAAAACGATTTTCATGCAGGACAACACACTATCCCATGCTGCATAAATACCATAGTGCTAAACAGTTTGAAAATGCGTTATATATATATATATATATATATGTATGTATGAATGTAATATAATGTATGTATGTATAAATAATGTATGTATGAATGTATGTATACACACACACATTATACTGGGATGTATTTTAACTAATTGACTTTGTCACGACTTATTTTTGCATGGGGCATGTCTCTTTTGGGTTTTTTTCTTAAGAATAATTTTAAATTAAATTCATTAAATTCAACAATTAATGAAAATTGTTTTCATGCAAGTTTCGTAGTATCTACAAAACAGTGTAGATTAAAATGTCAAGATCAATCCCAACTGTATTCATTTACAAATGTTTTCTATTATACTCTTTGTTTCAGTCCTCTTAATGTGCTTAACTGACAGCAACATCTGGATCAGATCAAATCCAGGTGTTCATGAGAAGACAGTGATTAGCTAGCCTCACACTCTCGTGCATTTGAGCTTGAGAGCAAGCAAGTGAGATGTGTAGAAACTAAACCAGGTGCACTACTTTATTCTAAGTCTCATAAAATTCCCCATAATTTCCTAACTGCTGCACAAGTGCTCTGAGTACTTTGAAGTCATTCCATTAAAAGAATTATAACATACCCTTTCCATGCCATTATGTAGGTTTACCTCAATAACATTCGTATCGTAATTTGGTATTAAATACTGCAGTATGTATAACATGATGCTAAAGAATGGCAGTGATCCACTAATATGCCAGAACAACACCTGCAAAATATATTGTCCTGAGCAAGGAAGGACCACTGTGGTGGACAGTTAAGCCAATTTAAAAGCCTTCACCATAAATGACTTCTAAAGGAAGATTTGAAACAGCACCACAACTATTACGGTCCCAAACCTTTTTATTTTCATATAAAACCATTACGGTTTCCACATCCAGTATATGTTACACCCGGTGTTTAACGGTCATAGAAAATGCTTTTGTCAGGCCCATCTTTTATTTTTTATGATATTCCATAGTCTAATGGGCACATATATAGATCTTGCCATGAATTTTGTCTATATGTTTGCTTCCATGGCAATACTCAGTAGTCTGGCTGGCAAGCTATTGTACAGTGTGTTATCATCAGTTGTTAGGCTGTGTGTCCACCAAAGTGTTTTTTAGCCAGCTGAAAGTGCCAGGCGCTCTGCTGAAAACGCCTAGCTGTGAGCGTTTGAGAAAGTTTTTTTCAGTTGAGACACAATGTGGTTGCTAAGATACGGAGTATCCACTAAAGTAATATGGCAGACGCATCACAAATTAAATGTTTCTCCAAGCATTATTTTTCATAACAAAATTGTGATAGTCTGGGAATTCCATCTGGTGAATACATGAATACTCGGAGACAAGCAATATTTCCTCCTCCATTGCTGTTCCCTTTCATGGGAACTTCGAACTGCGTCCTCTAGGGGTCGCTATGGGGAACGCCTCGTCGTGACCC
>NW_015554097.1:1009854-1018101 GCF_001515605.1 Sinocyclocheilus anshuiensis
TTTCAATGTATGCTTCAGACACGGGTCACGACGAGGCGTTCCCCATAGCGACCCCTAGAGGACACAGTGTCTCGTTCCCTACTCAGGGAACCATGGTTACATAAGTAACCTGAGACGTTCAGTCGTAGTACAAGCAGGGTGTGGTCAGGGTTGCCAGGTTTTCACAACACAACCCACGCAATTGCTAATCAAAACTAGCCCAAAACTATCCCAATCGCGTTTCGAGAGGGGGTCCCCGTTAAAAATCGTGTTGCGGGGGTAAAATACACGTATTTTTGGTGGGGCTCCCGGCTAAAATTAGCATCTCAGGGGCTAAATATTGCATTATTGATGTCGCTTCAACCCACGGACATGAAAAACAACCCACGGCAACAGAGTTAAAGTAGCCCAATTCCGTGGGAAAACCGCAGACTTGGCAACACTGGGTGTGATGTTGGTCAGTGTGGTATTAGTCCTGCCCCTCCTCCACTGTGATTGGTTAGCTCAGTGTTTCCCAACCGGGGTGCCATCTGTCGAGAGCAGGGGTGTGTAAAAAATCATTTTTTTATATTTTTAAATAGCTAAATAAAACAATTTAAATATCTTAACCCTACTGTTAGACCTACCTGACCTCACCAAAATTACCCCACTGTAAAATTAAAAAAACACTGAGTGAGCAAGTAGTGATGGGAAGTCCGGTTCTTTTCCGTGAACTGGTTATTTCGGACAGTTCGTTTCAATGAACCGGTTCATCGGTTCTTTTCAGTGTTGCCAACTTCTTTCAATGGAAAGTAGCTAAAGCCAGTTTGAAAAGTCGCTAAATTATGTCATGCGCTAATTAACAGAGCAGAGATAGAGAGAGAGAGAGAGAGAGAGGTGTGCGCACTGAAAGCAAGATCTCGGGCTCATGCGGCAGTACCAGTTAGTCAAAAAGACTCGCTAAGGTTTGTCCAAGAAGTCGCTAGATTTGTCGCTAGTCGCTTTTTTGGAAAAAAGTCGCTATGGGGGTATGACTAGTCGCTAAGTTGGCAACACTGGTTCTTTTACGCCCTAACGTAATGACGTCATTCGCAATGACGTGATGATATCAAGTCTATCGCCTATTGTCTCGGAATGAAAATACACATTCAAATATATAAAGTCAGTAATCATAACTTCAGTCGGTTAAAACATCATAATCATGATCTGAAAAGTTTACAATTAAGTTTTGCAGCTAAGCACCCAAATACAGTAACAGGCAGTGACGTGCATACGAGGATTTAAGTCTTGAAGATATAAAGTAAATAAATTAGTTGTCATCAGCGCAGAAACCATAATCCACTTAAATGGTGAATGACGTCAAGTAGTGATGGGAAGTCCGGTTCTTTTCCGTGAACTGGTTATTTCGGACAGTTCGTTTCAATGAACCGGTTCATCGGTTCTTTTCAGTGTTGCCAACTTCTTTCAATGGAAAGTAGCTAAAGCCAGTTTGAAAAGTCGCTAAATTATGTCATGCGCTAATTAACAGAGCAGAGATAGAGAGAGAGAGAGAGAGAGAGGTGTGCGCACTGAAAGCAAGATCTCGGGCTCATGCGGCAGTACCAGTGAGTCAAAAAGACTCGCTAAGGTTTGTCCAAGAAGTCGCTAGATTTGTCGCTAGTCGCTTTTTTGGAAAAAAGTCGCTATGGGGGTATGACTAGTCGCTAAGTTGGCAACACTGGTTCTTTTACGCCCTAACGTAATGACGTCATTCGCAATGACGTGATGATATCAAGTCTATCGCCTATTGTCTCGGAATGAAAATACACATTCAAATATATAAAGTCAGTAATCATAACTTCAGTCGGTTAAAACATCATGATCATGATCTGAAAAGTTTACAATTAAGTTTTGCAACTATAAGCACCCAAATACAGTAACAGGCAGTGATGTGCATACGAGGATTTAAGTCTTGAAGATATAAAGTAAATAAATTAGTTGTCATCAGCGCAGAAACCATAATCCACGGTTCGCGAACGAATCGTTCAATTTAACCGGATCTTCTTAGTGAACCGGTTGAACCAGTTCTCCAAATCGGACTGAATCGTTTGAAACGGTTCGCGTCTCCAGTAAGCACTAATCCACAATTACTTAAATTATTCACTTTTTTTAACGTGGCTGGCACTCCCTCTGAGTCGAAATAAACCAGTATCCCGGAGTAATTAATTTACTCAAACAGCACACTGACTGAACTGCTGTGAGGAGAGAACTGAAGATGAACACGAGCATGTGTGCTGCTGAGGTAATGAACGTCCCACTGGGTCTCGTTCTCGAGGCAAGAACCGCTTGCATTGGTTTTCGGATCACCGGTACACTGAACCGAGAACCGTTTCTTTCGGACGCATCTGATTTGAGAACCGATGAGCTGATGATACTGCGCATGCGTGTATCATCAGCTCATCGGTTCTCAAATCGGACGTGTCCGAAAGAAACGGTTCTCGGTTCAGTGTACTGGTGATCTGAAAACCGATGCAACCGGTTCTTGACTCGAGAATGAGAACCGCTACAGCAGTGGGCTGGTACGTTCGTTACCCGGCTCTCTGCACACAAGCTGCTCTGCTCGTGTTCATCATCAGTTCACTCTTCACAGTAGTTCAGTCAGTGTACTGTTTGAGTAAATGAATTACTCCGGGATATTTGTTTATTTCGACTCAGAGGGAGTGTCAGCCACGTTAAAAAAGTGAATAATTTAAGTAATTTGTGGATTAGTGCTTACTGGAGACGCGAACCGTTTCAAACGATTCAGTCCGATTTGGAGAACTGGTTCAACCGGTTCACTAAGAAGATCCGGTTAAATTGAACGATTCGTTCGCGAACCGGACATCACTGCGACGAATAAGTCTTCTGAGGAGAGTTCAGCAGTTACCGGTATTTCTCATATTTACACAACTATCAAACACACTTTATACAGTTTGTTTAAGCGACATTTTACAGACTTATTTCTGTATTGTTTTCATCCGGATCAGCGCTACTTGTGCATCTTTTCTGCTGAAATAAACATTATTTTTATTTATAATTTTCTCCCATATTATTATTTTCACCAGACCATATAAATTCTCAATTGATAATTAATCATTATTTTTAGGTAGGTTTAGGCTTGGGGTAGGTGTACATGTTAATAAAGCCTCACACCTTATTAATATCCAGGGCTGTAGTACTCGAGTCCGGTCTCGAGACATTTTTCTATCGTCTCGGACTCATTGGTGTTTGCACTCGGACTTGTCTCGGACTTGGTCATTGGACTCGCCAAATGTTCTCGTTGGTCTCGACCGAGTCCAGCAATATGCTTGTTTTCTCCTTCAAAACAAAACCACATTTGCATGTCGCGCCTGAAAACGCGTGGAAAACGCTAGGCGCGCCGCTTTCTCCTTCTTTCCAAAGCACTCTGTAGCCTGCGCTCTATGTTAAATCGAACGATTCGTTCGTGAACCGGACATCACTAACATCAAGTTGACTGTTCCAAGATGGCGGTCGCAGCTACGTACCTGGAGCCGTCGAATGGGGCATATATCTATGTGTGTTTTACCCAAAGTTGAACATTCTTCTCGGCACCGAGAAAAAAAAATGCAGAGCATGCAGCATTGTGAAATAATGATCTGAAATTTATCTCAGTGTGAAATAAATGCTCAGCACCTCGTCACACTCCTGGCATTTGAAAACAACTGAAATAATACACTAGCCTCGAGCATGTCAAAATGCTTTGTTGGACGTGCGGCCTTAAGGTCAGTTTGCAAATTAGTCCTCATGCTTACCATACTGGAAAATAAGCAAGATAAAACATAAATAAATAAATTCAACAAATCTACAAAAACTACTACTGTGTTTGGCCTATTTAACCAGATTAAACAGTGTCTTCAGTGATGTAATAAAACAAAGTAAAGAAATGTCAAATTAAACTCTAGTTTTTTATTTATTTATTTATTTAACAAAATTGGCACAGTTTTAGGTTGCCACTTAATGCCCAATGCAAAAACTTGTGTCCTGATTATGGACCAAAATTTGCAGAAAGCATAATGCTAGCTTTTTTCTAATGGAATCTTTCATAAATAATAATAGCGATGATGCAAACAAAAACAATAAAGTATATAAGAAAGCCAAGCCCTAAAAAAAAATGTACTTTGGTAAATCCCCTTTCAAGACTGTAACCCTGTGTGCCTCCTCACCCCGATCCCTCAAGGATTATATTGTGGCGCGTTCCCCAGCCCTTTGTGATGAAGATAAGCCCTTGGCTGTCTGAGTGGCAGGGCAGCGAAAGAGAGCAGGAAGAAATGGTTTCATGGCTGAACTGACGGCTTAAATTAACGTGTCTGAAATGTGCATCATCTGCTAACACTTGAACATGGTGTTGCTGTGGCTCTGAGTAAAGCCTTGACCACCGCCTGCTCTCCCTTTAACCATGTTCCTGTAGCTGGAAGCGCCAGGCCTTGTCACTTTGATGGACATCTGCCTGGGCCTTCCAGGTCTCCGTGAGCCATGACATGAGCTATTCTGACAGAATGTAGGGTGTGTCAAGCGCCCAACTGGCAAAGATATGAAACAAAGAGCCAGTACTACTGTAACATCTACCAGTGTAATTAATGGAACTTTGGTAATGGTAATTAATTTTTTAGTAACTCTTTTTGAGTTCCACTGGACATAAACATGAAATGCACATATTTGGAGCACCATGCGGGTGGGTCAAGGACAAAATTGCCAGTTAAAAACAAAAGGTCTGTAGAAGGTGCAACTGCACTGGACTGACCAAATTTAGATGAATTCGGGATGCAACAATATTAAAATTCTATATTTTGTGAATAAATTAAATGTAAAACACTAAAAACAGCATAGTTTTAAATGCTACAAGTGAATTTAGGTAGTAGCACCATTTACAGTATGCAGGGATGGGCAATATTTCAGATACATATATTCAAAATACATATTTGAAATGCAAAATATTATTTAGTATTTTGTAATTTAAAGCCTTTGGGGGAAAAAATCAAATGTAATTTGTATTTAAATACATTTAAGATTAGTATTTTCGTATTTTTAAAATACACAAAATACTTTGTGCCATTCAACCTCTTTATCAGGGTGCTGATTTCGTTCATCAACTAGTTCAGACACGCCCTCCTCCCCCTAAACCCAACATTCATAAGGTGAACTGCAGCTGTACAACTCCATTTAGCATTGGGTGAGCGACTTTTCTGGAATGAGATAAGTGAGGATGTCATGGTCAATTGTACTTGTTGATTAAAGTTAAAATATTGCATGATTCAGATTTGCCTTCAGTTAACATGAAAGAATAAAAGAGCACAGGCAAGGGGAAAAATAGCATTTGTCAATCAGTTTTGATAGTTAATCAGTTGTTGTTTTTTTTTATCAACTCACTTGTCAAATGTGTTTAAAGGGGTCATATGATGCGATGAAAATTTTTCATTTCTGTTTGGTTACAAGCTCTTGGTGCATAAAGAAGATCTGTAAAGTTGCAAAGACTAAAGTCTCAAATCCAAAGAGATATTCTTTATAAAAGTTAAGCGTCAACCATGCCCTCCTAAAACGGCTCATTCTAACACACCCCCACATGTCTACGTCACGATGTGGGAAGATTTGCATAACGCCGCCCAAATGTTCACGTAAAGAAAGAAGGCATAACTTTTATTCTTGCTGTAGTATTGTTGTTGACGCCGCTGCCATGTCGTGGAGATGTTTTGTGTTTCGTTGTAAAAGCGAAACTACTTTGTTTGGCCTTCCAAAAGAGGACGATATCCGCTTCGTCATGCCTAGAGCTGATCCGTGCTGGTCGCTGAGGAAATACATCAACTTCGCGCTGTGAATTGCCGGATCGGCTTTCACCGTGGACGAAGCGGAGTCGCCCCGTCGGCCGCCTCTTCGTCGAATCCGCCGGCCGTCTCTCACTCTAACCCGCCGGCCATTCCTCACTCAAGCCCGCCGGCCACCGCTCACTCTGACCCGCCGTGTGTGACGCTGTGTGTTTTGTTGTGAAAGTGAAACTACTTTCTTTGGCCTTCTAAAAGAGGACACAACTAGAAATCAGTGGTTAAGTTGTATTTACAACACTGTTCCAGAACAGTACAACCTAAATATTCATATGTGTGCAGCGCATTTTACGGAGGATGAGGACTGTTTCCTGTGAGAGTTGCCTACAATGCTGTTTCTATAAAAGTCTGTTTCTATAAAGTGGGGCAGTTCCAACTTTGCAAGGACAGTTTGGAGCTTCTGACTCATAGCCTATAAGTACTTTTTTTATATTTAAAGAATTTGCCACTGACAATTCAAACGCGAGTTTTGAGCAGTGCAGAGTAGCACTTGTTGTTTGCCGTTTCTCCAGACATGGTTTTATGTTTACGCAGCGCGAAAAAAGACAGTATAAGTCATTATAATCCGTAATTATGTCCCCACTGGATGCAACAAATGCCTCGCTTGGCAGCAGCCTTGAACTCTTTAGCACACAGTAATGATGAGTCACTCATAAGGTAGGAGCTAAGGTTTGATGGAGTGGTCTGACCATGCACACTGTGGTAGGAGGTTTGTCTGCGGCCAGCCGTCAGAAACATCTCTGCAGGTGTCTGGTGTAGCTATTTCTCTACTTTCAGTAAAAACTGAGCAAACTTCACTGCAGTCAAGCTGGATTGCTTTTCCCCCCTCTATTTCTTCATCTCATGCCCTTCTGGCTCGTGTACACAAAGCACATGTACTACTGCCATCTTGATCTCTCTGTCTCATTGTGGGTAACTTTGACCTGTTCACGCCCTCTTTTGGATTCTTTGCCTGCAATTTACAGTCTGTCGAGTTTTTTTATTATTTTTTTCCTAGTCAGGCCCCTATTTGAAACAAGAAACACCACCCCTCCAACTTTATAATCCGTTAGTCTATCTATGAATACTAATCAGCATTGTTGGCACATAAAGCTGATGAATAATGGAAAAAATGGTTTCAATGTTGGCACATTAATCTAGTGAATAATGGATAAAACATTGTATTAAGCGTTCCTATTGAAAAACTGCTGTGGATGAAAAAAAACATTAACAGTATTTTCTTTCAGCATTATATTACGGAGTTGTTGAATAGTTACAAATTTTTAAAGGGGTCATATGATGCGATTTAAATTTTTGCTTTCTCTTTGGAGTGTTACAAGCTCTTGGTGCATAAAGAAGATCTGTAAAGTTGCAAAGACTAAAGTCTCAAATCCAAAGAGATATTCTTTATAAAAGTTAAGCGTCAACCATGCCCTCCTAAAACGGCTCATTCTAACACACCCCCACATGTCTACGTCACGATGTGGGAAGATTTGCATAACGCCGCCCAAATGTTCACGTAAAGAAAGAAGGCATAACTTTTATTCTTGCTGTAGTATTGTTGTTGACGCCGCTGCCATGTCGTGGAGATGTTTTGTGTTTCGTTGTAAAAGCGAAACTACTTTGTTTGGCCTTCCAAAAGAGGACGATATCCGCTTCGTCATGCCTAGAGCTGATCCGTGCTGGTCGCTGAGGAAATACATCAACTTCGCGCTGTGAATTGCCGGATCGGCTTTCACCGTGGACGAAGCGGAGTCGCCCCGTCGGCCGCCTCTTCGTCGAATCCGCCGGCCGTCTCTCACTCTAACCCGCCGGCCATTCCTCACTCAAGCCCGCCGGCCACCGCTCACTCTGACCCGCCGTGTGTGACGCTGTGTGTTTTGTTGTGAAAGTGAAACTACTTTCTTTGGCCTTCTAAAAGAGGACACAACTAGAAATCAGTGGTTAAGTTGTATTTACAACACTGTTCCAGAACAGTACAACCTAAATATTCATATGTGTGCAGCGCATTTTACGGAGGATGAGGACTGTTTCCTGTGAGAGTTGCCTACAATGCTGTTTCTATAAAAGTCTGTTTCTATAAAGTGGGGCAGTTCCAACTTTGCAAGGACAGTTTGGAGCTTCTGACTCATAGCCTATAAGTACTTTTTTTATATTTAAAGAATTTGCCACTGACAATTCAAACGCGAGTTTTGAGCAGTGCAGAGTAGCGTGATCCACACAGCTCCGGAGGGTTAATAAAGGCCTTCTAAAGCGAATAGATGCGTTTGTGTAAGAAAAATATCAACATTTAAAACTTTATAAACTTCAATCGCTAGCTTCCGTTAACTGTTGTATGCATGTTCACAGGGATGAGGTAGAACGTAGGCGTAATGTAAGCTCCGTGAGAATATGCTAGTCTCACAAGAACCAAGTTTTGTTTACAGCAAAGGAAAACCAGTCTCCTCTTGGCTTA
>NW_015554097.1:1018118-1031584 GCF_001515605.1 Sinocyclocheilus anshuiensis
AGAATTTGCCACTGACAATTCAAACGCGAGTTTTGAGCAGTGCAGAGTAGCACTTGTTGTTTGCCGTTTCTCCAGACATGGTTTTATGTTTACGCAGCGCGAAAAAAGACAGTATAAGTCATTATAATCAGTAATTATGTCCCCACTGGATGCAACAAATGCCTCGTTTTATATAGAAATCCTCTGACATTTTTCTTTACAAATCCTCATTTTGTACTTGTTTTGCTCTCTCCTCTGTGCTTCCACGTTTGTCACTTCTCACGGGAGCTTACGTTACGCCTACATCATCAGCTAGAACGCCACTCTCTCGTAAACGCGTGTATGACAGTTAGTGGAACACAAACACATTGTTTCGTTTCAGAAGGCCTTTATTAACCCCCCAGAGCTGTGTGGAGAACTTTTTATGATGGATTGATGCACTTTTTGGGCTTCAAAAGCTCAACCCCCATTCGCTGCCATTATAAAGCTTAGAAGAGCCAGGACATTTTTTAATATAACTCCGACTGTATTCGTCTAAAATAAGAAAGTCATATACACCTAGGATGGCTTGAGGGTAAGTAAATCATGGGGTAATTTTCATTTTTGGGTGAACTATCAGGCCCTTTCACATGGGACACAGCAAGATGCCGCTTTCTCTTGTAGTGGAAACGTTTTGTGCATTTGAAGCCTTGTTTATACCTTCACCTGGCTCTACGCTGCGAATCTGCTGACTGTGTGCGCTCCTCACTAAACTAACGAGGCTTTTATACTTGATGTGCTCGCCGTTGTATAGTTCTGTAAAACAACAGGGGGCGACTCAGAGTAATTGTTCTCCGATAAACACATTGCATTACACCAAATACACAACATAATGTTTTTTAGCAACGTCATATGACCCCTTTAAAGCATTACTGCACGTTAGGGCTGGGTGATATGACAACACATATCGTGGCAATGATATAAAGTGTGAATCGATTGAACTTTCTCTAAAACATTTACATAGGCTTATCGGTCTAAGCAAAAATATCCATCCAGCTTTTAGTGGGCAGGAATTATTGGAACGTTGGAGTGGAAAAAGAAGCATGGGCGAATGAGTAAAGTGTGATGTGCTTGGTGCAATTGCACTTATTATAAGTGCCGTATGCTGCGAAAGGAAATTCACATTTACACTCGCACGTGGGCAAGCAGTTTTTTGTGCACACGCTTACGTGTGTGAATGGTGGTCGAGATTTTGAAGCCCAATAAAGTGCATCCATCCATCATAAAAAGAGCTTCACGCGGCTCCGAGGCCCTTTCACATGGGACACAGCAAGATGCCGCTTTCTCTTGTAGTGGAAACGTTTTGTGCATTTGAAGCCTTGTTTATACCTTCACCTGGCTCTACGCTGCGAATCTGCTGACTGTGTGCGCTCCTCACTAAACTAACGAGGCTTTTATACTTGATGTGCTCGCCGTTGTATAGTTCTGTAAAACAACAGGGGGCGACTCAGAGTAATTGTTCTCCAAACCATCAGAAAGCAGCAGTGAGAGGAAGTAGTTTGCCGAGTAGTTTGAGAAGTTTGTGACTAAATGTATTTATTTACATATAAACTGATTAGGTTGTGTGTCATTTTGGAGGACACATGTGAAAATGTTTTTGAGTGCACTTATTAAACCCACACAAAATAATTAAAAGAATAGTGTAAAATGTTCCCAAAAGGCCCTCATCTATTGAGGCCTTAGTGTAGTGGCAGTGACCCGCTCATCAGCCAGTGGACCACACGTCTACATACCGGCCCCTCTTTACTGCTTCTTCCATTTGAGTAATGGAAACTTCAGCCCACTGACAGAGGAAGTGAATCTGGGCCTGTGATCCACAATAACTACCATCAGCTCCTTCCAAATACATGTAAGAGCAAACAATGAAAAGACTCCAGCCTGTAACCCTTTGATAAATGGGAGGAAATCCTGGACATGTCGAGCGTATTAGAGGAGTACTTGAGGTTTCTGTTAAATTTGAATCGCTCCGAGCCGGAGAAATGCAATGCTATTTATTAGAGATGACCAAAGCCATATGGAAGCGATCATCAGCCTCATGCACAGAGGCAATTTGAAAGAAAAACGGCAGTGCTAATGAGGGCCGTCCTGATGGTTTTATGTTCTCAATCCCACTGTGCTTGCTCTGTTACAGTATAAATGACGACTATCGTTACGATTGCTTGTATACAACAGTTACACTTTTGCGAATCACACAATAGACTGCATTTCTGTTCATCCCTACTCAAATTTTAGGCATAACAAATAGCAGGTGTACGCTCATGTGAAAGCACATTGTTCTTGTGCAGTTGGCCAGCTGCTAATACTTACCACTTACAAGCTTTTTTATCCCAGTACCATTTGCACTGTCAACTAGTGTGAGCGTAATGGCTGTATAATCGCTCAAATGTCAGTATTTAGCATGAAGACAAATAATCTCCTAACCTCTGTCTGCTTTGTCTTGTTTTCTAGGCACTTTTTAAACAAAGTTTCACCAAGTTAGTATTGCAGTGATGATGTAACGACATTATACAACCTATAATCCAACAGGTCTCGTCTTTAGACCTGTCAAATATTGCCGAAAATACCTGTGGCCGTGCTGTTAGCTAGAGATACGCAGTTATATTTACCATAGCCAATCAGAGAGAAGCAATAAAGCATCGTTATTTATTGGCATGGCCTCTCCTGTTCCACGCATCTTACTGGAAGTGGATTTGAGGGGGTTTGTTTCCTGTTTATCTGCCTGCACCCTGCTGCTATCGGTCAGGTTCAGGAGATGCCTCCATGGTGAACTTGCCATCTTTTTTTCTGCCCATTATATCACGGTATTAATCATTAGCTCTTTGCCCCCTATCAGCTGGCTGCACAGGAATGGATGACACGTTGAATTACTCCAAAGACATGGTCTGTGTTGTGTAGCCGAGGCGCTGTTGAGGAGAGTGTATGACATGCTAGTCTATCCATTAAGAGCATATTTTTAGGGAAATTCTCAAAAATCTGAAATGTCGATTGAACACTTGTTCTCACTTCATGTGTATTTCCTGTCAGAGTTCACAGATCTGTTTTAATGAGCAGAATGGTAAGAACAGGTTTAAATAAGAGAGACGGTTTAAGAGAGAGAGAAAGAGAGAGAGAGAGAGAGAGAGAGAGAAACAGAAGCAAACTTTCCAAGGCAGGTTTGTGATCAAGCTCTGGAAGATCTCACATTTGCATGCATGGTTTCTCTGCTGGGTTTTCTGATGGGCTTAATGTGGACAGGTCTTCCCTCTCATGCCCTCTCTCACCCCTGCTTCTCAAGAGAGATGCCAGACTAGTAACTCATTATTTCTAGCCCCATTGTGATTATGTCAAGAGAACATTTGGACCCTGAACACCCTGACATCATATGTACCCACCCATTGTCTGACATATGGGCTACTTGTATAATTTTTTTCTGTCCCAAAGTTATTTTGTGTTATGCATACCAAGGTATGCAACTATTAATTAACTGTCAGTTAAACCTTGGTGGTTGTAGATGTCCAAAACAGATTCTCCATAGTTATCTAAAAGGCATAGTTCACCCAAAAATGAGAAATCTGAAAATGAGATTTTTAATTATTATTTCTTTATTATTAAAGTTCAACACTGACTTTATGAATTTCATTAAAGAGCCCCTATTATGTGATTTTTAAGGTTCCTAATATTGTTTTGGGTGTCTCCTACAATAGGTTTACATGCATGCAAGGTCAACAAAGGCTTTCGTTTTCTCAAAATATGCATTTAATATCACCTCATTTTCCAACGATTCTCAAATGATTTGTTCGAAGCAATTCTAAGATTCAGTCTCTCTAAACCCCTCCTTTCTGTGAGCCTACTCTGCTCTGATTGGTCAGATGGCCCAGTCAGTTGTGATTGGTCTACCGCGTACAGCACATGTCAGAAACGATATGCCCACTGCCATAGTTCCATATTTTGAATGCTCGATAGAAAATATAAACATCATACTTACAGGTTGTGATTCAGTGGAGCCAGCAGGTTCACATAAACTAGGTACTGAGTCATCTTTCAAGAGCAAGAATTTTGTGAATCCCGTGATTAGAGAAGCAGTCGTCAGTAAAATGATGGGAACACAAAGAAAGATTGGGGTTGTACTGCTGTGGTACAGTGGAATTTTTTTTTTTTAATTATAATCACTGATTCTTTGCAGCCTCATCTTTTGGAAGTGAAAATAAAACAAATTTACTTTCATAGTAGGGGTGTGCGATATCACAATTTTTGATCATTGACGATTAAAACATCTCCACGACCTGCTTTTGAAGAAATATTATCGTTCTACAGCGCACATTCTATCAGTTGCACTTCTGGCACCTCAGTCTCAATATACTGTACAACGTGACATACATTCACATCAAATGTTAAACCAATGGTAGAGTTACACTCACGGGACACTGCACTTCACAATCACAAAAGTACATTACTTTCATGTTCTTTAAAGCCTTGACGGTTAAATGTTTATTTCGTGTGCTGTTCTGACAAGCTCTGGAGATGAAGTTCATAAAGTCCAACGCAAAAGCTGAAATCACTGTGAGCTTCACGTGTGTTTGAGTTTGTGTAGTAGACAAAACTATGCAATTAATTTAAACAAAGACACACAGAACATGCAGACCTATAAGAGACATGCTTGGACTGGCTGTTGTCGTGTTTATTAACTGCTTTAAAAGCCTATACATCTACGCTCTGGGTGAAACTCGCGTAATAGTTTGTGATGTGACATCCATCTCTCCATTCTTAAGTTGCCAGGTATCGGCTATAATACACATTACAAAAAGGATCTCATTTTTATTTGTCTATAGATACACTTTAGGTGGCCACGGTACATTATAAAAGTAGCCCAAAAAAACGTAATGCTGAACACAAAAGAAGATTGAGGAATGTGGGTAACCAACAGTTGCTGATCCCCATTGACTTTGATAGAAGGAAAAAAAAATACTATGGAAGTCACTGGAGTCACTTCTGTTCAACAGAAGAAATAAACTCATTCAGGTTTAAAACGACTTGAGAGTGAGTACATAATGACAGAATTTTAATTTGGGGTTGAACTATTCCTTTAATGTTAATAAAACAACAAAACACAAAGAGAAAAATCACTCACTGCTCTTGACTGAAGAACTTTAATACAGTTGCTTTAATAAGAATCAATGTATAATTTATAGAGTGCAGTGTTGATATGCTTACAGTGTTGTTTTATTCTTACATTTGTTTATTCAATTTCTTGAATGCTACTGCGGAATACACCTACTGGACCTGAAAAATAAAGCACTGTTTTTTTTATTTGTATAGTATGTCCATTTGTAATGTGTATCTTTGTTTTTATTTTAAAGATTAAATAATGACAAAGATTTTTAGCTTCATCCACTTTGGCCTAAATGTCTCCCATTGTTTTTTATTTTATATTTTGTAAGGCTTTGTTTTTAAAATAGGGAAATTAGTTTGGCTGTGTACTGCTCAGACAACTTGCAAAATAGTAAAACCAAAATCACAAAGAATCTTCTCGACATGACATTAACCACACGAACAAGCTATAGTATTTGAGGGCGGGGTCAAGTTGTTCGCGGCCAGCCAACGTAGAACATAGGTGGGCATTATGCAAGCGTGTTACCCCGTGATGTGTAGCCATCACGGAAGTGGGATTTGAATTACTAATGACTCATTTAGGTTGTTCAGATTCGATTCTTTCTTTTGGGAGATGACTTTATTTATCATGCACTTTTGACTTTACAACTTTGCAGATCGTTTACATTCAGTATTCGAAATGGCATAATAGAGGCACTTTAAAAATACAATAATAATAATTACAACTCTTTGTGCTAAAAATGTTAACCATCATAACACTTTCTACACCAGACGTGATTGTTGTCGCTTGCGTCGCAACAGCTACAGGCCCCACCGGACGTGACAAAGTGACTGTTGCAAATCATTTGTACTGTGTGCCAGTACGTCATAAATAGGATGAGGCATCAGTTTACCGTCGGGGATTTGTCATGTCGCGTCGCAACACACTGTGCTGCATCAAGTGTACACACCATCACTGCTTATAATGAGTTCTATTGTGTTGTGTCGTAAATTGAAATGTAATAAATAGATGTTATTGATCTGTGAACAATTTATCCATGTTAACCAGCTCTCCCTTTCTAGCTGTTAATATGCACTAAAATTCTGATTTATAATCGAGTCGTCATCTGACAATATCACCATAGACACATACAGTAAGATAAAAACAATGGCTATGCTGTGATTTTAGCTATTTACATGTAAAATGATCACTCAGGTTAGAAGCAATATAATTCCTATTTTAACTGAAAGTCCTGCTCCTCTCAGCCGCTCGCTTAACTAAGCAGACACAAAGAGAGGTGTGTGTGGTGGAAAAGCAAGAACTCACACTCATGCAGCAGTACTGCAAGTCTGTGAAACTAGATAAGGTTCGTCCAAGAAGTCACTAGATTTGTCCAGTGGCAACACTGGATTGGTCACCATTTCAGTTTCATTGTGACTTCAAAGATTAAAAAAAGTACTAAAACAAATAAATTAAGTGTGCCCTTATTTGAGTGTTACTCTCATGGTATATTTGCAGTTGTAGTAGTTATGAAAGAAAATGAAAACATTGTAAATTCTTCCCGCTCTTCTTAAACTCAGTGTCACTGGTTGCAAGCTTAACAAAATAAACACTGTGGTAACTCAATGGAAATAAAATGGCAACTTGTTATTTAGACTCCACAGGGCATTGACCAAAGGCATTTTCTTTTACATGTGATGTCCCAATTTCAGAGAGACATGTTTCGTCATCTTGAGAATAAAATGAGCCATTTGGGTTGCTATGTAGCCAGACTGTACCAGACTCAAAGCAAATATTGTACTTCTCTCCCCTTTTTTCCTTTTCTTTTAAGAAATCTTCTCAAGAGAAAAAGGCAAAAACGTACTTAAATTAGCAACTTCTAACATTCTCGTGGTTTCCAAATGTGAAGATCCATCCACAATAAAGCAAAGATTTAATCAGACACCAAAATTAAAAAAAAGGTTTTGTGCTCCAGAAACAAGATGACGTGATGTCTGATGGCGACAGTAGAAATGGTATCTTGAAAGGAAAATCCCCCCTTATGGAAATCATGTCAGAAAGATCCACAAAATGAAATTGTGGGCAGCTTAAACAAACCATATTTCCCTTTTTCCCTTTGTTCTTCACTCCAAGAGAGAATGACTGTTTAATCCTCTAGTCTCATTGTTCAGCTGTGTCTGGGTGGTTGAGGGAAATTACTTGATGGTATAGAGTGTGATTTGCCAGAGAATGTTTCAGAACTTATTGCCTCTGAATTTTATGTTCATAATTAGGCAGGCTTGTCTCTTTTGTCATGCCATTTCACTTTCAGTTAAGATTGTCTCATCAATAAATACACTATAAATCGTAAGACAACACTGATAAACCTGTCCATAAAAAAAGAGAGATTTAGAGAGATACGTTTGATCTGGTATGCTGCCAAAACTTAGAAGTGCCTTGAGTTTCAGTTCACTGGGTGGTTAAATTATATGGTCCAATGGCATTAATGCCCCTTGCCATTCTAATCAAATCACTAATGTATTACTGTAGTCAACAAAATCATAGAGACATTCGAAAACAAAAATGCTATTTAACCAGTTCAGAGCTGAAACAATTACCTGTAAAGCTGCTTAAATGGATATCTCACCAAAAAAGATAATAAATTACTCACCTGTATGACTTTCTTTCTTCTGTGGAGATAATTTTCGAGAAAGGTCCATGCAATTTATGCCCATACAATGGAAACCAAAACTGTTCGGTCATCAACATTCTTTATAATATCTTCTGTGTTCTGCAGAAAAAAAAATAAAATCATACAGGTTTGGAAAATGGTGACAGAATTTTCATTCTTGTGTGAACTATCTCTTTAACAACAACAACATGGATTGTGAAAAGTGCTTTACAAACGAAACTGAACAAAAGAACAGGCATGATCTGTAGCAAATAGCAGAAAAACTCCTAGTTAGTTGCAGGAGCCTGTTGGTGAGAGATCTACACTGAGAGGTACAAAAGGAAGTCCCGCAGCATGAAGCAGGATCCCTTGTACCCTTTTCATGACATGTTCACACTCCTAACTTCTGGAGCGAAGCTATAGAGAATCCGGGCTAAAACCACCAGACTATGGAAGTCTCTTGTCACAAGCTGTCAGATTACTCAAGTCTGCCTGACAGAAATCCTCCCATCACCCAATACCCAACTTTCCAAATCTGTTGCCTGAACCCAAGGCTCTGTTTAACCACATCAACAGTTTATGCTTCACTATAATCACACAAGAGAGGGGAAGCAATTCCATTCCAGGATAGCCAGACTACTGCAGTGACTAGTGTCTGGCATTGTTCGCTCTATAGGTTTTCTGCATGTTGCTGCTGGAAACTGGGCTTATTGGGCATACTCTTCTTGCATATCCATATGCTATCTCAGTGTCCCTATATTAGTGAAGGGAATTGCAAGTTGGCCAGTTGAAAGTTTCCCATTTGATTCACCAAAAGCAACATTTCAAAGTCATCCCTGTCTCAGCTTTCATCCTGACTTTGGAAAGAGAAATGGCACTGAGTGGCCTGTTTTTCAAAGTGAATTATTCTGGACAACTCATCAGGCAGATCTGACACAAGAAGCCATATCCCAAATGCTACCCTAAATTCCACATAGACTATTGGGTAGCAATCCAATGCAAAACAATTAATTTTTCATAATTCAACTTTTAAAGAAGGCCTTTATGATTAGGTTGCTAATGATAAAGTCCAACTAACCCCCATTAGGCGTGCTTCTTGGACTGCTGTTAGATTAGAAATACTGTGATGTACAACACCTAGTTCATGACATCCAACAGCCTTTTTTTACTACATTAACTGTTTAGCAAAGCAGTCGTCTGACTGCATTGTTCTGACAGACCCCCGGAGCAAGTACCACATAGACGTAAACACGCATAAACAACAAAATTCATACAAAACACAGTCCTGGACTCCTTTAATCTCTCCACAACACATCACAAATACACTTGATTCTGAATAAAAACAGGAAAGTTGACAATTCGTCCAACGGTCTTTCAGTATATTAAAATACAAAACTTATCTGAATACGTTTTACCACGCAAACTGTTGGCAAGCTATAGCATATCACATTAAAATGCTCTCAGATAAGTCACTACTAGATACAGATCATTTCTGACTTGTGACATACATCCGAGTGGAAAAATAAAAAAATGTAAGGCAGGGACTTGGTTCTATTCATCAGTTGGCGAATGGATGGAGGCGGACCTGAACATGAGCTTGCAATCGATTGTAAGTAAGTGACGGGTTTAATCAGACTAAATGATTGAAGTCTAGCAAACGTTACCAGAGAGATGTCTGTAGTTTTACTGAAAGATTTAAATAATAATAATAATAATAAAACATTTGCATAAAACAATTGTTCACAATAAGATCAATAACATGTTTTTCTAAAATAGGGTGAATTTTCATTTCTTGCTGTCCATAATCCTTTCATGCATGGCATCCAGAGTGGACAGATATTTGGAATCCATTTTGAGCCATTTAAGTTGTAGTACCATGTCCCAAACACCAACTGGCGAACCCCTAAAGTGCTGTCTACGATTCCATTTAATCTAAATGAATGTAAATACAGTACATGTCTACATTTAAAAGTGTAGGCATGTACTGTATGAGTGCAGAGATATGTGTGCATGATTGTGTTTGAGTGTGTGGTGGGAGGGTGTGTGTGTGTATTTGTGCTCACCTGTGAATAGTATTTTTTGAAAAATATTTTTATAATGCATTAATCATTAAATCAATAAATAAACAAGCAGTAATACCAATATTAAATACATATGGTTTGAGTTTATTTTATTATAAATATGTGGCTATATTAAAGCTCCCCTTAGTGTTCTTGTATTATTTTCCTTTTTCATCTCCAAAACTATTCTGCTCGCAGGTGATCTGAGGATAGTGTGTGCCCTCCTGCTTTGTTACAGTTTGAGGATTTTTGTAAAATAACTTCTGTTTTTGCTCTTCAGTCTCTGAGTGGTTTCAGTTTACTATGTTGCAGGCTCATTTATTTATAATAAACAATTGATAATAAATAATATTGATGATAATAAATAATAATGTGCTTGTTTTTGAAGCTGCGGTTGCTTATTTATCTTGTGAGAGTTGGCAACACTGGTTCTTCTGTGTATTCATACCATTTGCTCGTAATACATGTTTTAAAAACGTTTTTTTTTTTTTAAGACCAAACAATACGTTCTATTGAATCACTTTTTATACCTTTGATGCATGGTGTCCACTACAGTGGACAGATATGTAACTCCCTCAAAATAAAATATATTGGGGAAAAAAAGTTATTGTCATGATTTTACACTTGTTTAAAAGTAAAAACATAAAAAAAATAATATTACTTTGTGATTTAATAAGTCATGCATGAAATTGTTAAAATGACAAATAGAACACCTTACAGTCTAGTAGACCGCAATGACATGTGAAAGTGAAGGCCATCACAGATCTAAAAGACTAAAACACAATGAGTTTCAATTAGTATTTGTGTAGTACTTTGGAGAAAGAGGTCTGTTGCACCACCAACAATTAACCCATAAAACCTGCAGCAGCCAGGCCAGATTAAGGCTCCGTTACCACCCTTTCGCTCTGATAATCTGTTGGTGATTGGCACTTCCCTATTTTCCCCTCACCTCGGCCCTTCCCACACGTGTCATCTTGGCTCGCCGGAGGGCAGATAGGGGCTGTCAATTAGCAGATAATGTAGGGAGCAGCTGAATGTCAAACAACGCTTGCCCGGCGGCGACCGCGCATCAAATGTCCGTCTGGCTGCCTGCGGGATACAATGTCTTGTTACTGAAGTGGGGTTAGAGGGAAAAACAGCCAGCGGGAGGGGAGAAAAGTTGACGAAATCTGGCACATTAGTTACAGGCTCTCTATCATTTTCACTAATGCAAGACGACATTATAGTTCAATTGTAGGTCTGCGAAGAAACATCTAGCAACAGTGTGGCATTTGTTTGGGTTTTCCTTCCCATGTTTACGGTTTCGGTTCAGTTGTCAACTTTCTGGTCAATACTTTTCATTATTTTCTAGGTCCAGGAATCAGCCTACATATAAACCATGCAAGAAGCCTGCTGTGGCTATTTTGTTCAAAATCAATAACTACGCTGAGATATCACAGCAAATCTCCACCATCTTTAATAATAAACCATGCAAAATATCCACAGTATGAGAACTCAAGCCAAAATCCTTGTAGGTCTATTTTTTTCAATGGCCGTCATGTAGGCTGACTAAAATCTAATCAAGTTTGTTTGTGAATAGAGCCTATTCCCTTCTTCTCATGGAAACTCCTTCATCATTTCATTTGAGTCTATCACCTTTAAAAATAACAGTAACCACCTCTTGTAGGTCAAGTCAGACAAATAGTCCCCTGGATATAATTAGCCATCTGTCAACAACCATCAATTCACCCTGACTGAGAGCCGTGTCAAACAGTACTTTGGAATTTCAACCAGATCGGTGGCTGCCAAACGTATGTATTTCAAAAGACACACTGCCAGAACAAAACTTGGCCCAAAAAATATTTCAAGAGATTTGTAAGGAAATTAACGTCACATCCAATCCATCATGACTAGCCTAAGGGGATAACGCTTGTGGATGTGTGAAAATGTCAAGTTTTTAAAAAGGAAGTGCCAACTTATTTGGGGAATTTGGGGTTTGCTGCCAAATATCACTGACTTTAGTTTGATGCTCATATACTTCAGCGATCCATTTCCAAAGTAAATGGAAATATGCCGGCATAAGAGTCAATGTCTCCATCTTGTGGTCATCTTTTGCTCAAAGGGGTAAAATACCAATATCACAGTGAAATTCTCTCTAAACAGATTGCACAACTACATTTTTAGCATTAATGAAATATCAACGAAGAGAAAAAGAAGAATAACACAGAGACCAAATGTATACAGAATTGAAAGTGAGTATATTGTTAAACGGGAGCCTGGGTATTACAACAGCTGTTGTCATGGCATGGCGAGGTATTAAGTTTGTTTACTCTCCAAGAGAGGCACTAAACATAGTGTTGCATGTATAGCTCTGCTCATTTTGCCTGGATTCAAGGGATCCCTGAGCAGAAACATAGTGCACATATACAGTAAAAGCTCACTTCAACTGTAGATACATAATACATATATTGTATCGCCCTCCATCACATTCACACAAACACATTCTACTCTCCAATTTATGACATGAAAATGACATGTCAGCATTATGAAAATTACATCAACAAAAGTCAAGCAGCATATTTGTATTTTGGCAACATAAATGAGTGACTTGATGTTAGTCATTCTCATATCTCCACCAACACCTCATTTTATACAGCATCTCATTTCATTTCATACACTCACATAATGTTTTTTTTTTCCTTCACATTTGAACACCAAAGATGAGGCCCTTACAATTATGTCAAATTAAACTAAGGCAGTGAATTACTAAGAGGGAAAAACAGCATTTGGCATTCCACAAACTACCTACTGTCACCCACGCTGACTTATGTGCTTCGATATATAAAAATTACCAATACAAATAAATCAATGTCATTGTGCAGTTTGCAAATAAGCACACGGCAAAGAGAACTACTAGTATGGAGGCAGTGTTACAGAACTAAGCCAAACAAAAATCATTGTTCAGGCATCTTTCAGTCAAGGCTAGTCATTTTCCTGACTAATATGACTGCTGCTGAAAGATTATGATTTTGTTTGTAAATAATGCACTTCGATCACATACACAACACAATTCACACTGAGCCTATAGAATAATAGAATGATGCTGCGTCCATGCTGTACATCAATATCTCATGCAGATACTGGCATAGAGAACAAGTCAGCAGTTTGCAACTAATTCATCTTGTCTCCCATTTTAACTAACACATCGCTCTCTTCAAACATAATTCATCTGAAACAGATCCGATTACTTTAAGTGGTGACTGGAAGATTATGTCAGCTACAATGTGTCTCGTGTGGAATTTTTTTTTTTCAGTAGACACACCTTAAGTCTTACCTTATGGAAACCTTACAGTTACCAAATGTTTATATAATGATATTATTTATTAAAGGTGCAGTGTGTAATTTCTGCATCACTAGTTACCCAAGCGGAATTGAAAAAAAATAATACTGCATTCAAATAAGTTTCTCCAAACATCGGCCCTGGAGCATGGAGTCCAAAACCATTTGAGTCACTGCTTTAGTGTTTCCCCAAATGAGTTAGGCACACCCTCCAACAGCGGGGTTATTAAAGTACATAAATAAATTCATAAGTAATAATAATAATAAAAATGATAAAATACCACCTAAAATTAAAATGAAAACATAAAAATAAAAACAAATTTAAAATATTAACTATAATAAAATATATTAA